>NW_008378180.1:0-214 GCF_000622305.1 Nannospalax galili
ATGAAGTCATATTGTACCATTGTGATGGCACCATGGATCACTGTGAGGTCATATTGGGGGACTGTGATGGGACATTGAGCACAATGTTTCCATATTTAGCATAGTGATGACGCAATGGGTTATTGTAATGACACAAATGTGCGTAGTGATGTCACACTGAGCAGTGTAATGTCACAATGGAACATCGTGAATTCACATTGTAACATTGTGTTGG
>NW_008378181.1:0-214 GCF_000622305.1 Nannospalax galili
AACCAGCCTGCCCTGACCCTGGTGGGCCATGTAGGTAGATTCCCACCAGAGAACCTGACAACCACAGCATTTGTGTCATAAGAGAGATAGCCTCACTAATCCAAGCCCATGGGCCACTGTGCAGCCTCTTTTGGAATCTGTGCAGTGAAGGAACCACGGCTGTGGACCAGGAGCAGCACCAGCAGGCTCCACCTGCACATCTGACTGACCGTTC
>NW_008378182.1:0-214 GCF_000622305.1 Nannospalax galili
TGTGTCCAAAAATATGTGTATACATATATGTATTTACTCTGTAGGACAGAAAGTTCAGGGGATGTATTCTCAGAGAATGCCCACCTTCTGGAAAAAGGATTGCTCCTCTTATAACAGTCAAGAGAAGACACTTTGTCTTTTGTGTTTTGTTTTGTTTTTTGAGCAGGGTTTCCCTGTAGCCCCAGTTGGCCTGGAACTCACTATGTAGACCAGG
>NW_008378183.1:0-214 GCF_000622305.1 Nannospalax galili
GTGGAGTGGGTTTGGGTGCTTTCCCAGCTACTGGGGTTGGGGAGGTTGGGGATGGGTGGGGTTCTGTGGGAGCAGTTGCAGTACGTGCTGCCCCCAGCTGGGGGAGTTCTGGGACTGCATCTCAGCTGTGGCCATCTCTTGGGAGTAACTCTTGGGAGTAACTCTCTGTCTTCCCTGTCTGGTTTGCATGCTGTTTTTGTATGGGGTGATTTTG
>NW_008378184.1:0-214 GCF_000622305.1 Nannospalax galili
CTGCATGTATATAAGTGCACCTGTGTCATGCAGTGCCCATGGAGGTCAGATCCCCTGGAATTGGAGTTATGGAAGGTTTTTAGCTGCCATGTGGGTGCTGGGATTTCAACCCAGGTCTTCTGCAGGAGATGCCAGTGTTCTTAACCACTGAGCCATCTCTCTAGTCCTGACACATACATCTTTTTACTTTTATGTATGTACATATATATATATA
>NW_008378185.1:0-214 GCF_000622305.1 Nannospalax galili
CTCTGCGAGGGAGGATTTTAGCACTCATGATCTGTAGTATGGACAGGAGAACAGCTGAAGAGAAAACCGGGGCTTTGAAAGTTCAGGTAGTTTAATCCAGCTGTTTTAGACCCAAATCTTCTGGTTTCAAATCCAAGCTCCTTCACTGTATTCCCTAGAAGAAACCCTCCCTGACAACAAAGGAGAAGACCCCAAGCAGTTTAGAGGCAGAATA
>NW_008378186.1:0-214 GCF_000622305.1 Nannospalax galili
GGGAGAACTTGTCTCAAACTAATGAGACAGAGTTGCTTACACCAGCCCTTTCGATAACAACAGCCAATATTATGGAGAAATGGTTCTACCTCATGGATACCTGATGCTGAGTGTGTTTTTTTCAATATATTTTCCTTTCCCTGCTGGGAGACCCGCCCCCCAGTCAGGGTGTCTAGGTCCAGACTCAAATTGATGAACCTACGTAAGACATTCT
>NW_008378187.1:0-214 GCF_000622305.1 Nannospalax galili
TAAAAGTACCTGTCACCAAGCCTGATTACTTGAGTTCAACCCTAAGGACTCGCATGGTGGAAGAAGAGGACCAACTTCCCAAAAGTTGTCCTCTGACCTCCACACCTGTTGTGACAAACACAAACAAATTCACAGGCATATAGAGAAATACATATGCAAAGGGGCTGGAGAGATGATGGCTCAGTGGCTAAAAGTACTTACTGCTCTTCCAGAG
>NW_008378188.1:0-214 GCF_000622305.1 Nannospalax galili
TTTTCTTCTGTCTGAAGGCAACAGTTTTTAATGTGCTTTCAAACAGCATGTAAACATGGTTTCTGTCAGTAAAAAGAGCCATGGAGAATCATGAACACGGCAGATGAAGACGAGAGCTAGCGGGAAGCTACAAGCAGAGCGGTCGCAGGCTCATGTCTGCTGGGATTCAGGAATGCGTTGTAGCAGTCCAGGGCACTGTCTCCTCCTCCCCTCT
>NW_008378189.1:0-214 GCF_000622305.1 Nannospalax galili
AATGTAGATACGTCCAGTAAAAAGAAAGTGGGTGGGAAAAAGATGAGCAGTCACAGGAGTGGACTATGCTGATTGGAGGATAGACACTCCAGTTATAAAGCGCACCATGCAGGGGAGCCCGTTCTGCTGGCCCACGGCCTGTAGGGTGGAGTCCTAGCTCCTTAACTGGGCATCTGTCCGGAACTTGCTTTTTGTCAACTTCCTAAGGCCGAAT
>NW_008378190.1:0-214 GCF_000622305.1 Nannospalax galili
TGTATAAATTGTCCAAACCGGCTTTACAGAGAGGTCTGTAAAAAAGAGGTCGGACATTTTGTTTTTAAAGATTTTTTTATTTATGTATATGTGTATGTGTCTATATGTGTATCTGGTGCACATACATGAAGGCCAGAAGATCCTATGGAACTGCCTGATGTGTTTGCTAGGAATCAAATTTGGTTCCTCCTCAAAAGCAGCAAGTGTTCTTAAC
>NW_008378191.1:0-214 GCF_000622305.1 Nannospalax galili
CAGCACAAGTGGGAGGAATAGTCACCTACTTAGTAAGGAAGGACAAAGGGACATTCGTCCTTAACTCTCTCAAGAATTACTGGAACCAACTGGCAAAAATCAAGAGGTGAAAAGTCATGCAGATTTATTGTGAAAAATGAAAACCTACAGCTTACAAAAATCGAAGAACCATGATTAACCTTCAGTTTAAAATTACAAGCTTGTGTGTCTCTTT
>NW_008378192.1:0-214 GCF_000622305.1 Nannospalax galili
GAAAGCCAGTCACCTTCATGGTAGATACAGGCGCCCAGCACTCTGTCCTGACGCACACCACCGGACCATTCAGCAAAAAGACTGCCTGGGTCGAAGGAGCGACTGGAGCCAACCGATACCGCTGGACCACAAACAGAGAAGTGCAATTGGCAACAGGTACCGTGACCCATGCCTTCCTTCACGTCCCAGACTGCCCCTATCCGCTATTGGGGAG
>NW_008378193.1:0-214 GCF_000622305.1 Nannospalax galili
TTGATATGCCTTGCACACAGAAAATGTCTGAGCAGCCCTTTTCAGCTGCCTTACCCCTTTATATAATTGGTACATATTATCATAAGGCATTCCATTCCAAAGTGCAGGTTCTCAAATTCTCTATCAGTAAGAACGTTATTACTAGTCCCTGATCTGTGTGTGACCAAGACAGGGAGAATACAAACCAGCTACCAAAGTCTGGAGCTAACTTAAA
>NW_008378194.1:0-214 GCF_000622305.1 Nannospalax galili
GAGGTGGATTGCCATGATCCTTTATTGGTTGTTTTACTTTATTATTTATTTCTTTATTTTTGAGACAGGGTGTCACTGTGTATCAGTGGCTAACCTAGACTTGCTATGTAAGCCAAACTAACCCCAAACTCACAGACCTCTGCCTACCTCAGCCCCCTGAGTACTGGGATTAAAGGCGAGTAACACCTGGCCCAGGCTTGCTGATGGATTTAAA
>NW_008378195.1:0-214 GCF_000622305.1 Nannospalax galili
GCCGTTATAATGCTCCAGTATGTCTTCACAATGTTCCCTTGTGCCATAACAGTCCTCAGTATGCCATAACAATTCACCAATGTGTCCCCACATCACAATGCCCCAGTGTGTCATTACAGAGTTCCAATGTGCTATTGCAATGTTTCCTGTACCACCACAATGCTAATTGTGCCATTACAATGTACTAATCTGTCATCACAATGCTCCAATGTGA
>NW_008378196.1:0-214 GCF_000622305.1 Nannospalax galili
GTCAGAAGGGGTACATGACACGACTATCTGCACATCAGATGGGGCACGTGACACCACCATCTGCAAGTGAGTCGGGCCAGGTGACACAATCATATGCAAATCAGAGGGGGCATGTGAAACGACCGCCTGCACGTCAGAGGGGCAGGTGATACGAGCATCTTTATGGCAGAGATGTGAGGTTACACGACAATGTGAACATCAAAGATGACAGGAG
>NW_008378197.1:0-214 GCF_000622305.1 Nannospalax galili
GAAATCTCTGTTCAGGGTTATATCCCATCTTTTTATTGAGTCATTTATTTTCTTGTTTCTTAGTTTTTTAGTTCTTTATATATTCTGGATATCACTCTTCCTTCAGATTATAGCTGGTAAAGATTTTTTCTCACTCAGTGAAGGTTTCCTCTTCACTTCCTTGTTTTTTTTTGAACTGCACAGAAGGTTTGTAGCTTAATGAGGTCCCACTTAT
>NW_008378198.1:0-214 GCF_000622305.1 Nannospalax galili
AACTAATGAAAGAAACTTAAAAGACAAGGATCTCCAGCAACCTAGAGCAAAAAGTATATACAAATAGTTAGGAAATTAAATTTGATGATTTTGTGCGTGTGCGTGTGTGTGTGCGCATGTGTGTGTCAAACAATGCACTATGAAGACATCGAGTTTGTTTCAGGAATACAAGTTTATTTTACCATTTGAAAACCAGTCAATATAATTTAATATG
>NW_008378199.1:0-214 GCF_000622305.1 Nannospalax galili
GGCACACTGGAGCAATATAATGGCACAAGGGGCCATAGCGTTGGCATACTGGAGCATTGTGATGTCACGTTGGAGCATTGTGATGTCACGTTGTAGTATTTTGATGTCACATTAGGGGATGGTGAGGGGAAATTGAGCACCAAGTTTGCATATTGAGTATGGTGATGACAAAATGGATCATTGTAATGACACAATGGCACATTGTGATGGCATA
>NW_008378200.1:0-214 GCF_000622305.1 Nannospalax galili
TCTATTTTTGTGCCAGTACCATGCTGTTTTTATGACCATAGCTCTGTACTGTACATTGAGATCTGGTATCGTAATCCCCCCAGCATTGCTCTTTAGGCTAAGGGTTGATTTGGCTATCTGGGGTCTGTTGTGCTTCAATATGAATTTAAGGATGGCATTTTTTTAATTCTGTGAAGTATGTCATAGGGATTTTTATTGGGATTGCATTGAATCT
>NW_008378201.1:0-215 GCF_000622305.1 Nannospalax galili
CATCTGAGGAACATTAATTATGATAACAAAGGTGATAACATTTGTCAGAATCCTGAATGTCTGAGATGAGGACCCTTGGAATTTTAGACAGTGAAGAAGAGATGATGGTTTTGCCTATAAAAAGATTAGGGAGATTCCCAAAGGCAATTGATACAATGGAACTCTTACCATATCTAGGTAGCAATAGATAAAATTACCTAATCTAATTCTTTGGC
>NW_008378202.1:0-214 GCF_000622305.1 Nannospalax galili
GGATCCTATCCAGCTGTAAAGCCTAGGATCCACAAAAAAGGCAGGGTCAGTCGGTGCATATGTGGATGTTTTATCTAAGGGGTAATCAACAGCTGTCTAATTGGACTCAGGCCCTCTCAATGGGAAGGAACTCCTTTATGGTACTGTAAACACAGCCAAGTACACATGGCTAAAGAAGTCAAAGACCCTAGAGAAGAACTTCCTTCTGTCACTA
>NW_008378203.1:0-215 GCF_000622305.1 Nannospalax galili
ATATGTACTATGTTCTCTGACATGTTGGAGAAGCCCAGAGTAGAGATGGGCATACCACCCTCTGCTGATATCCAGGGAGTGTCTAGAATGGAGTACCGCAAGGTTTTTCTGTCCAAGGTTCAATATAAATATTTTAGGCCTTATCTGCCCCATGGTCTCTACTGAAATGCTACAGTCTGCTGATTATGAGGAAACTAGGCACAAACAAGATAGGA
>NW_008378204.1:0-214 GCF_000622305.1 Nannospalax galili
GCAACTGTTGTTTCTGATATAGTCATTTCTACTGCCTCAGTTAATTTCACCCCTCCATCCCAGAAATCAGCTGGAGGTGGACTCTGCCACAATATAATGGCACATGCGGGCATCCTCAGGGGACATTGAGCACCGTGTATGCTCATTGAGCATGCTGACAAAGGAATGGGTCATGGTAATGACACAATTGCGCATTGTGATGGCACAATGCAAC
>NW_008378205.1:0-215 GCF_000622305.1 Nannospalax galili
TTTACTGTCTGCAGAGTGAGCCCCAGGCAGGGAACAGGTGCCTGTGCCTTGGCCTGAGGAAGAGGAAAGCAAGCAGCATTTCCTGGTTGGGACCCTAGGGCTGTACCTCCTCTGTGCGGTATGCTCTTGGCAAGAGAAACTGTATATGGTTCCGGTGTGTGTCAGTATCCTCTGCCCACCTAGGATCCACTGAGGTCTGTGCTTCAATCTACTGG
>NW_008378206.1:0-215 GCF_000622305.1 Nannospalax galili
ACTGAGCCATCTCTCCATCCCCATAAACATGCATTTTAAGAAATAATAAATTAGACAGGCATAATGGTGCATACCTTTAACCCCGAACCCAGTAGACAGAGGCAGGCAGGTCTCTATGAAATTGAGGGAAGCTACATAGCTAGTCTACATAGCGAATTCCAAGACAGCTGGAACTGCAGGGGCAACCTGTCTCAAAAAGACAAATATATATATAT
>NW_008378207.1:0-214 GCF_000622305.1 Nannospalax galili
GACCCTCCCAGACTGATGAACCTAAGACAGGGGCCATGAGGGTAATCATGGATACCGGAGGACGGGCAACTTCAGAACCTGAGGAAAGGCTACCTAAGACAGGGCATGGAGAGGTGCTGCGGCGAGTAAGATTCATAGCACCCAATGAAGGGTAAGATCTCTAAAAGGGGAGACAACCTAAGACAGGGGTTATGTTTCTCCGCCCTCACAACAA
>NW_008378208.1:0-214 GCF_000622305.1 Nannospalax galili
TCTGCCTGCCTCTGCCTCCTGAGTGCTGGAATTAAAGGCATGCACCACTACACCAAGCTTGATGAACTGATTTTTAATTTAATTTAAATATCAATGCCACATTTGGTAAGTCACTACTATATTAAATAGGACTCCTCTAGAGTCTTCACAGCAGGGGATCAGAAGATCTTGGTCCATGCATCAAAGCCATTCACCACCTGTTTTTATACGATCC
>NW_008378209.1:0-215 GCF_000622305.1 Nannospalax galili
AAAAAAACCGAAAAAAAAAAAAAAAAAGTAATCTGAGATCACGTGCTTCCTAAATTGCTCTAGAAGGTGGCAAAATCCGGGTGAAAGATTAGCCCGCGAGTGCCCTCAAGGAAGCAAGCTGTCACTTCTTTTGAAAAATCTTTAATTTTTTTTTCCCGATTTCCCTTTCGGCTAATTTCTTTCTATTGTGATATTGACTCTGTAGCTTATTAACG
>NW_008378210.1:0-214 GCF_000622305.1 Nannospalax galili
GTTTAAGACCATACAGTTGGCCTAAATAAATCAATTTATTTTTACACTTAAACTATTTTATACTTACGTGATTTGAGGAATCGTTCCTCAGGGGTCACATGGGCTTGGGAGGAGGTCCTGGCTCCTTTTACCAGTTCCATCTTTGTGAAGATAAGTCAAAAGTTCCTGCTCGACCATGTCTGGCCTCACTTGGAAGCATGATTGAGATGTTTCC
>NW_008378211.1:0-215 GCF_000622305.1 Nannospalax galili
TGGTATTTTTAATTACCATGTGTCATGTAGATAAATCTTGGGCAAAGATCAAATGTTCTCAGGTAAACTTTGCCTAGACATATATTCCTTGATCTAGTATGTTGTTGGGACATGCTGTCCTGGCCTCCATATGCACCTCCCCCGCAGTGACCTTTTGGGCCTCCTGGTTCCTCAGTCTCAGAATTGTTTACCAGCTCATTTTCTGGTATCAGGTC
>NW_008378212.1:0-215 GCF_000622305.1 Nannospalax galili
TGAGGACTGTGCCCTGTAAATCACAACAAATTCTGCTCCTGCTTCTAAATTGGTAAAAAAATTTTCATTTCTTGTTTCTGAAAAGAATGTGATTTTATGTGTGCTTGGTGCCCCCTTTCAAAGCCTAAGATTGGGATAATTGAGTTGGGGAGGAAATTCAGGACAAAAAAACAGAAAAAGCAAAGAAACTCATTTAACAATAAGCCAGAAGCTAA
>NW_008378213.1:0-215 GCF_000622305.1 Nannospalax galili
ACACACAAACACACATATAGGAGCACGCCTATGCATACATATGCAAACACACATAGACAGATATACACACATACATATACACATATAGACACACACAGATGCACATACATATACATGCATATACCTGTATAAGCACACAAGCACAAATACACATACACACACAAACACACACATATGCAAACACACATATACACATAAAACACATGCACATACTT
>NW_008378214.1:0-215 GCF_000622305.1 Nannospalax galili
TTTTAGAAATGAAACTGTTTCTTTAGAAATAAATGCTGAAAATTCTATTTTCCAAATTCTGTTATTGAAAAGCTAAATGTTAATTCTAATAAAACTTCAATTATTTCTTAAAAGAAAACCAAAAATTTTTAAAATTTTTAAGTGAAAGCTCAAAAGTCTTATATAAATATAATCTGGACTTTAACTGCAGAGAGAAAATAGTTGGGTATGGTGAT
>NW_008378215.1:0-215 GCF_000622305.1 Nannospalax galili
ATAGTGTATAAAAGAGTAAAATTTCAATTAAGAATTTTGTTCATTGCTCCTAGAGTTTAAAATAGCCTAACAGATCCTGTGTAATTCTAATCTTTGTTAATTTCTTCTGGTGCATCTCCTTATATATGATTTTTTCATATTTCTGTATTGGCTTAAGATCTTAAAACACAATAAGTCTATAGGTATATGCTGTTTCTTTGCTTTTTTTCTTGAGA
>NW_008378216.1:0-215 GCF_000622305.1 Nannospalax galili
CCAGGTCTGTAATTTTGTTGTCACAGCAAGATCCAAGTCTCATGTCAGTAGGGATTTACACTACCCCATCGAAGATACACCCCCATGGACAAGCTATAATTTTACTAGTGTAGCGGTTTTAGTGCTGGACAGCACCAATCTGCAGGAGATTGCCCTTGAAGCAGCTCCATCAGAGGACAAGCATCCTGTCATCAAATTGACAGAAATGTGTGCAG
>NW_008378217.1:0-215 GCF_000622305.1 Nannospalax galili
TTTGAAGAATCTTATTGAGTTTATTGGACTTGCTAAGTGAGCTTGGGGCACGGATTTACTTACAGAAGAGTGGGTTCCCACCCCTTCACAGCAGTGCTTGAAAGTCCACACCCAAACATAAATCCTGTGGGCTCCTAACAGCCACACAAAATGGCAAGAGAGCGGCCTCATGGTTTTCCCAGCTTTTATACCTTTAGTCCCTCCCCTTCAAGCAG
>NW_008378218.1:0-215 GCF_000622305.1 Nannospalax galili
AATTTATTAATTCAGTGAGAATTTTGTTGGCTCATGTAATGCATTTCAGCAAATTTACCCCCCTCCAAATCCTCCCCTCAAACGCCAAATTCACTTCCCACTCCCCTACCACCCTGATCAACTTCAAATCTTCGTTTTTCATAACCCACTGAGATCAATCTGTGCTACTCATGGATGTAAGGCCATCCACTGGAGCATAACCAACCTACCAGGGT
>NW_008378219.1:0-215 GCF_000622305.1 Nannospalax galili
AGACATATGTTTCTAAAGCAAAGAGTCTCACACTCATGGCAATACTCTTTTGCATTCAATTGGTGGTAAACGGGATTTAACACAAAGTGCTTCAGTTCAATCGTTTTCACTATAGTAAACACACTGCTATAACTACGGTTCTTTCTATAGGAAATAAGCACTTACATACACAAGCGACACATATTTTTCTAAAGCAAAGAGGCTGACACTCATGG
>NW_008378220.1:0-214 GCF_000622305.1 Nannospalax galili
ACTAACCCATGAAAAACCATAAGGGTGTGGAGGTAACTTTGGGGATGTATTGTGAAAGTCCAATTTCATCCATTCCATATAAATGCAAATTGAACTTGGGATTCAACAGATAGGGGAATACTAGGGGACCCCATTTCCTGCACCAGCTGATGAGTTAGCAATGCAACCTTGGGCACCCCTGTATGAAGGGGAGGCACCACCTTATTTAATTCCT
>NW_008378221.1:0-215 GCF_000622305.1 Nannospalax galili
GAAGATAATAGATAGCCATGTGGTATCTTTTTATGGTGTCACACAATTCCTCCATATTCCATTCTTGTGTTTTCTAAATTTTTCATAATATTTGCTTGGCTGGTCTAATTTGTCCCTGATTTTAATGGGATAGCTTCCAGTCTTCTCCATTTAGAATGATGTTTGCTGTAGATTTGCTATATACAGCTTTAATTATGTTGAGGTATGTTCCCTCC
>NW_008378222.1:0-214 GCF_000622305.1 Nannospalax galili
ATGTAATCACAATGCTCCGATGTGTCATTACAATGCTCCAATGTCACATCATAATGCTCCAATGTGAAATCACCATGCTCAGTGTGCCAACAGTATGGCCCCATGAGCCAGTGTATTGCTGCAATGGGCCATCACAATGTTACAGTATGACTTCACAATGTTTCAATATGACCTCACAATATTCCATTGTGACATCACAATTCTCCAATGTGAC
>NW_008378223.1:0-216 GCF_000622305.1 Nannospalax galili
CAGAATGGAAAGTTGCCAGCTTAGGTCTGTCAGAAGTTTTGAGATGTAGCTGAGACTCAGTTGAACCTCAGGCTCCTAGGCTCCCAACATCTTTCTTTCTGGTCCTGCATGTCCACACTGAGTATAATTTTTTCATCCATATCCATATATGTATCTTCAAATTCTTTTTACTTCAGTTTTCTTTACAGGTATGTAACATTTCATTGTGTATATGTT
>NW_008378224.1:0-215 GCF_000622305.1 Nannospalax galili
CAAGGAGAAGTCAGGTGGCAGTTATAGGTATAAACATGTCACCAACTCAAAATAGTAAATTAAAAATATATAAACACTTACCCAAAAAAAAAAAAAAAGCAAAACCAAGAAGTTTAACATGGTGCTGGTCAGTGGCCAGGAAACACAAGCTAGCTTGTTCCTCCCTCAAGGGCCATCTCTCCTCTTCTTACCCCATCCCAAACCTCACACTCCAC
>NW_008378225.1:0-215 GCF_000622305.1 Nannospalax galili
AACAAACTTAGTTATAACCATCTCTACTTTCTTTCTTTTTTTTTTTTTTTGTTAATTGGGCTAAGGGTCTTTCTATCTTGTTTAGCTTTTCTCAAAAATCAGAGCAGAAATTAAATAGAAACAAAGAAAACAATACAAAGAACCAATGAATCTAAGAGATGGTTCTTTGATTTTTGTTATTTCTTCTCTTCTGCTGGGTTTGGGTTTCATTGGTT
>NW_008378226.1:0-215 GCF_000622305.1 Nannospalax galili
CATCTGATTGTCCCTGGTACTGGGGGCAGCATGGGTTGGCAAATGGTGCACATACTCATCTCCAATAATCACTGTGTGGGGTCCGCTGGCTCAAACCCCCTGCAACTGGTGCCCAAAGTGGGGCTCGAAGGAAGGTGAGAAGAAAAGAAAGAAAGAAGAAAAACGAATTGGGGCCTATCGGGAAGTTAGGAGTAAGCGGGACCTGGAAATATGTG
>NW_008378227.1:0-215 GCF_000622305.1 Nannospalax galili
TATCTGATATTTGACAATGGGGCCAAGAATATTAACTGGAGGAAAGAGAGCGTGTTCAGCAAATGGTGCTGCCAAAACTGGATCTCCACCTGTAGAAGCATGAAAGTAAACCCCTGTCTTTCACCCTGGACAATAGTCAATTCCAAATGGGTCAAAGACCTCAGTGTAAAGCCCGAAACTCCGAAACTGTTAGAATAAAACAATGGGAAAAAACC
>NW_008378228.1:0-215 GCF_000622305.1 Nannospalax galili
TTTCTCCCTGCAGATAAGAGTTATACAATTTAGGAGTCTTTTAGACAGACCGACTGAAGGGGTACCCCAATTGCCTCCCTGCATCCATGTTCAGCCTGGAAGTAGAAATAGATGTCTTTATCCCGACTCCCTATCTGCAAGTTGGGTAACCTCTTCAGAGGACGCTGTGATAAGATTAGGAGGTAGGAATTCACTAGGCAGTTAGGATAAAAAGA
>NW_008378229.1:0-215 GCF_000622305.1 Nannospalax galili
CAGGGATCTGAAATTTTAAACTTCCAACCCCACACAGCTATTCATTCCATAAGTATTCGGTTAGGTGTGTGGTTTTGTTTCGGGAGGGTCTTTTTTGGGGACAGGGTCTCCCCCTTAGCCCCAGGTGGCCTGGCACTGTAGACCAAGCTGATCTCAACCACAGATATTCACCTGCCTCTGCCTCCCAAGTACTGGAACTAAAGCATGTACCAGCA
>NW_008378230.1:0-215 GCF_000622305.1 Nannospalax galili
TACGCGGCCTACAACGTGCTGGACGATCCGGAGCTGCGACAAGGTCAGGCCCGCGGGATCGGGCGGCCAGGGCGCGGTGGACTTGAGCACACCGTGGGGGGGAGGGGGCTGGGGCCCTTGCTTGGTCGCCACCCTGGGGGTGGGGGAGTCACCTTTCCTCACCTGCTGGCTGGGGTCGGAAGAGGGTGATGGGGCTGTATGACACCCTCCACCCG
>NW_008378231.1:0-215 GCF_000622305.1 Nannospalax galili
CTGGTCTAGGGCAGCTGGTGCTCTTGCCACCCAGAGATGCAAAGGCAGATGTGGAGAGATGAGGCCCCATGGACTCCTGGGGACTGTACTGAGGTGCTGGGTAGGTCTGAATGCAAAGGATCAGGAAGTGGAAAGATCAGCTCCACTCCCCATGTCCCAGAAAGAGGCTGGGGGCGTGCAGGCCCAGGGAAGCAGAGAGAGGTGAAGGCAGGGCC
>NW_008378232.1:0-215 GCF_000622305.1 Nannospalax galili
TGAATTATGAGGCTAATTTCAGCCAGTCTATGATTGGTGCCAAGGAACACTAGGCCCCTCTGAACCCTCCCATCCCCAAAGTGGGGATATTCTGGAACATAGTGATTGAAATTCCAGTTTCCAGTAGAGCCAGGTGCTTTAGAGACCTAGAAAGTGACTCCCTGGTCAAATTTAATGGTCTTTTTGAAAGAGTCTCCTTGAAGACTCATTTGGAT
>NW_008378233.1:0-214 GCF_000622305.1 Nannospalax galili
ATTCTTTACCTTGTTCATGAGTAATTGATGTCCAGTTTAGAAAATCCTTCCATACACCTATACATTGTAGATTATTGCCAATTTTTTCTTCTGTTTCAAAGTTTCAGGCTTCACACTGAGGTCTTTGATCCCTTTGGATCTGACTTTTGTGCAAGTTGAAGGTTAAGGTTTTAGTTTCATTCTTCTACAGGTGGAGATCCAGTTTTGCCAGCAC
>NW_008378234.1:0-215 GCF_000622305.1 Nannospalax galili
CCATTGTGCCATCACATTGCTCATTGTGCCATCACAATGGGCCATTATGTCAATACAATGGTGCATTGTGTTGTCACCATGCTGAAAATGCAAAAACGGTGCTCAATGTCCCCTCACAAATCCCAAATGTAACATCACAGTGCTACAATGTGGCATCACAATAACGCAATATGACATCATAATGCTACAAGGTGACATCACAATGCTGCAATGTG
>NW_008378235.1:0-215 GCF_000622305.1 Nannospalax galili
TAAAGTTAAGAAACTACAGAGAAACAGGCTCCTCATACAGGCAAGACATCACTTAATTATTCAAGACTGAGTCTGAGTGAACACCAGATTATGGAAGCCTATGTTGTGCTGGGAAATTTCAGAACCACAACTTCAAGAACACAATGCTGCCTCTGAGCCACAGCTCCTCAGTGTTAAATGTGATGTTTGTTATTCTTGAGCATTACATTCAGGTA
>NW_008378236.1:0-215 GCF_000622305.1 Nannospalax galili
ATTCTGCTAAGTGGACACAGTACAAAGTGCCCTCTAATATGTATCTCTACCTGTATATTAGTGTAGATTTCAGACTTCATGAAAGAAGTGGTTTTTGCTTTGTTTCTCATATGTGGGTGCAGTGGACAATGGTCAATGCAGGGACTTACTGTTGGTCAAAGTGCAGCAAATAGGTGTCAGTGAAGTGTTCATCCAGGAATGGGGCATCTGTATCA
>NW_008378237.1:0-215 GCF_000622305.1 Nannospalax galili
AGAACCTGTTCAAAATATGGGGAGTCAGGGCCTGATTGCTTAGCTGCCTTGTAGATAAGAATGAGGTCAGCAAGTGGGGTGGGCAGCCATGGACGCCGCACCTCAACAGGGCCAACATTAACCGGAAATGCGGACAAAGGTGGGTGAGGGTTTAAGGAGGGCAACCTAGGAGGGAGGGGCATGGTAGCAGGGGAAGGGGCGGGATGGTTACTGGG
>NW_008378238.1:0-215 GCF_000622305.1 Nannospalax galili
TCCAGCTGGCCAAGCTGGCTCCTTGGCTCATTTGCTCTCGGGTGTAGGTGGCCTGAGGCCAGGGCATGCACCCCTGGATTCGTTCACAGGCCTGTGCAGATGCCCCTTCTAAATGCACTCCTAGGTTCAAGCATGGCAGGATGTGCCTATCATCCTAGCACTCGGGAGACTGAGATGGAAGGAAGGGGAGTTGGAGGCCAACCTGAGCTACAAAA
>NW_008378239.1:0-215 GCF_000622305.1 Nannospalax galili
TTAGCTGCTAGTACTGATGCTCACATATGTTCATTGTGGGTCTGTGCTGGAGTAAAGCACTGCTTTCTACATTTTTATTACGTCTGTTTTGGGGGTTTCTGACACGGGGTCTCCCTGTTGCCCCTCCTGGCCTGGAACTCGGTATGTAGACCAGGCTAGCCTCCTCACAGACATCCCTCTGCCCCTCAGATACTTCTCGGGTGCCTCTCGGGTGC
>NW_008378240.1:0-215 GCF_000622305.1 Nannospalax galili
CAAACAAGAAAATATCAAAGCTTGTCTGTCTCATATTTCCCTTCCTCTAATGCACCACCCATGTCACACTCTCTGGTCCTCAATAAAACTAATTTTCAGGCCCACATGATTGCCGTGTATTGTAGTTCGAATAGTTATCATGGATGAAGTTACATCAATGGATTATGGTTTTTCTAGTTCACCTTGTCAAATCTACAAGCAAACTGATATCCAGT
>NW_008378241.1:0-215 GCF_000622305.1 Nannospalax galili
TGGGGAGTTCAAGGCCAGCTCAGGTCAAAGTGAAACGCTGACTCCAAAACACAAATGAAAAAAAGAAATAATAGAAATGATACTTTTAAAAAGGTAATATATAATCATTGTCTAATACTTGGGAACCATAGAAATACTTCTTCAATGTGCAGATAATCAACAATAGCATCTTAAAGATAACATCATCCCTCATACCAACAGATACCAAAAAAGAC
>NW_008378242.1:0-215 GCF_000622305.1 Nannospalax galili
TCTGTCCTCTGTACTCACACACACACCGTCTCTGTCCTTCTGTCCTCTGTATTCACTAATAAACACACCGTCTTATCTGTCCTTCTGTCCTCTGTACTCACACGCAAACCGTCTTCTCTGTCCTTCTTTTTTCTGTACTCACTTTCACAAACTTCGTCTCTGTCCTTCTATCCTCTGTACTCACTTACACACACACCATCTCTGTCCTTCTGTCC
>NW_008378243.1:0-215 GCF_000622305.1 Nannospalax galili
TAAATCATTAAAGAAAGAGATTGAGGAAGACAACAGGAGATGGAAGGACCTGCCATGTTCATGGATTGGAAGAATTAATATTTTTAAAATGACAATCCTACCAAAAGCAATATATGGACTCAATGCAATCCCAATAAAAAAATCCCATGACGTACTTCACAGATTTAGAAAATTGCACCCTTAAATTCATATGGAGGCACAAAAGACCCTGGATA
>NW_008378244.1:0-215 GCF_000622305.1 Nannospalax galili
CTCTTTGCCTGTCCCTGAGTTTGGGAGGCCTCTGGGTCTCTTCAAGTGGCTGAGTCCTCTGTAGTCCTTCTCACGGTCTGGGAGGGAAGGATATGTCACTCCTGTCCCCCTCTCACACTGAGAAGGGTCTTGTCTGATGGCTCCAGACCCTTCATCAGTGAACCTTCCTGTGAACGCTGATCGCTGACCTTGGGTAGCCATCGGCCCTTTCTGAA
>NW_008378245.1:0-215 GCF_000622305.1 Nannospalax galili
TGACTCTCATCAAGGTTGCAGCATATGCTGCCGATGATGCAAGAGAGGAAATGCAACCAGTATATATGTTATATATTATTCACTGTTGGCAGGGGGGAAATTTAGAGAAGCCACTAGGGAAATCATTATAGAGATTTATCAAAAACTAGAAATGGAACTACCACATGATCCAGCTATACCACTTCTGGGTATATTCTCACGGGACTCCAGGCCAG
>NW_008378246.1:0-215 GCF_000622305.1 Nannospalax galili
CTGAATGAAATTTGAATCAAGAGAGAAATAAAGATGAAAATTTAAAAAGCTGTAGAACTGAACGAAAAAAATTAACAACATACAAAAACACATCGTGTTTGGGACACAATGAAAGCAGTACTAGGAGGAAAATTTATAGTATTAAGTGCCTACACCAGAAAATAAGAGATGTCTCACATAAATAAATTAAGGACGCACCTGGAAGTTTTGGAAAA
>NW_008378247.1:0-215 GCF_000622305.1 Nannospalax galili
GAGATCCGCCTGGGATTAAAGACATGCACCACCACGCCTGGCATGTATAGTTTGCATAATGAGTTATAGGCCAGCCAAAGTTACAGTGTTTCTCTCTCTCCTTCTCTCATACACATACACAGACACACACACACAAACTCAGAGATGGTTCAGCAGGTAAAAAGGAGCCATCTGCACAAGCCTGACAGCTGAGTTTGATCCCTAGAACCCATCCT
>NW_008378248.1:0-215 GCF_000622305.1 Nannospalax galili
TTTCCTCCAGCTACACCCCATTTCCTCCTGAAATATCACCACCTGCTGGAAACCTGGCTTTCAACATATGAGCCTGTGGGGACACTTGATATTCAAACCACAACAGTGATGTCAGCAAGACCAAAGAGCTAGAGCTGACAAGGATGAGCGGATTCCTCTGAAGGCCACTTCTCCAGTAAATGGTCCCTGTCTTCCTCATTTGCATCTGGGTTCTC
>NW_008378249.1:0-215 GCF_000622305.1 Nannospalax galili
GGCAGATGAAAACCCACATTCTTCTAGCTAAAAATTTTCCATTCTCTTTGTGTGGAGTTTCCATGGAGAGGCTAGCTTTGTGGGAGAGAGTGGGAAGAAAACAGCTCATGTCATTTCTCACTAGAGCCCATCCTTCTGGCTGCTTCCATCCAGGTCTGCCTAGGGGTTCACACATTGCTCCTTGTTCCTGTGGTTTCTGAGCTTTTTCTTTGCAT
>NW_008378251.1:0-215 GCF_000622305.1 Nannospalax galili
TTCTTCCACATGTTAAACAAGTGCTCCCTCTCTCAGTTACATCCTTAGCCTATGATTTCATTTTTCATGAACCTGTTGAGACTTATTTTGTGGTTTATCACATGACTTACCTTTGCTATTGTTCCATATGCTAATGAGAAGAATGTATATTCTGCAGACCTTGATGGAATGTTCTGTTGATGTCTGTTAGCTACATTTGGTCTAGGATGCAATCT
>NW_008378252.1:0-214 GCF_000622305.1 Nannospalax galili
AAGATAGCTATCAGATCAGCTTCCAGGAAAAATATTGCTTCAAAAAATTACACTGTAGTGGAATGCTATTTGATTTTTTTTTTTGTTTTGGCTTTTTGAGATAGGGCTCCTTACAGGCACAGCTGGCCTGGAACTCGATATGTAGACCAGGTTGGCCACAATGTCACAGAGATCCACCTGCCTCTGCCTCCTGAGTGCTGTGATTAAAGGCATG
>NW_008378253.1:0-215 GCF_000622305.1 Nannospalax galili
GGCAGGTGACACGACCATGTGCAGGTCAGAGCGGGCAGGTGACACAACCATTTGCAGTACAGCGAGGGTAGGTGACACGACCATCTGCAAGTCAAAGGGGGCAGGTGACACAATCATCTGTACGTCAGAGACTGCAGGTGACCTGAACATCTTTACGGCAGAAGGGGCAGGTGACACTACCATCTGCATGTCAGAGCGGGCAGGTGACACAACCA
>NW_008378254.1:0-215 GCF_000622305.1 Nannospalax galili
AACCCGTTTCCTAGGAATTATATGCAAAAGAGTATTGCTATCATTGTCAGTTTCTTTCCTCTAGATACGTATGTGTTACTTGTGTATCTAAGTGCTTGTTTCGTTGAGAAACATCCTTAGGTCTTACAATGTGTTTGCTACAGTGAAAACGAAGGAACAGAAATATTTTGTGTTAAAACCCGTTTCTTACGAATTGTATACAAAAGAGTATTGCC
>NW_008378255.1:0-215 GCF_000622305.1 Nannospalax galili
TTCCAGAGGACCCGAGTTCAGTACCCAGTATGCACATAGGGTGTTTCACAATGGCCTGGAACTCCAGCTCCAGGGGGCATCCCATGCCTCTGGAACCAGCACATACTTTGTATATACCCTCACTCAGACACAGGCATACACACTTTTAAAATAAATCCTTTTTTAAAAATTTCCTGGTAAGAACGTATTTTAAACCCTTGGGATTCCAAAAGGCC
>NW_008378256.1:0-215 GCF_000622305.1 Nannospalax galili
TTCAAGGCTTGAATTCTTGCCTTGACTTCCCTAAGTGATGAATTATAACTTGGAACTTTAAAGCAAATAATCTCTTTCTCTCTTAAATTGCTTTTGGCTGGATGGTTTGTCGCAACAACAGAAATGAAGGTAGGGCAACAGTAAACCTGAGGCTTTCTTAGAGCACAGAATAGGATCTGCCTCAGCACGAGACTCAGTTGTGATGTGCAGGAACA
>NW_008378257.1:0-215 GCF_000622305.1 Nannospalax galili
GAGCATTGTGATGACACTTTGGGGCACTGTGATGGCACATTGACCATTTTGATGGTATATTGGTGCATTGTTAGGGGACATTCAGCATTTTGGTGGTATATTGAGCATTGGGATGACAAATTGGAGCATTGTGATGGCACACTGAACATTGTGATGACAAATGTGCGATTTTGAGGGGACATTGATCATTTTGATAACACATTGGGGCTTTGTGA
>NW_008378258.1:0-215 GCF_000622305.1 Nannospalax galili
GTACTAACAACTGAACCCTGGTCCTCTGTAAGAGCAGCCAGTGGTCTTAACAACTGAGCCATCTTTCCAGTCCCAGACTTCTTCATTTTTAATCTCTGCCCACCCCCAACCCCGATGTGTCTGTTGTATGTATACTGTTCACATCATGTGTGTAACTATATAGCCTTTAAAACTAACATTAAAATGCTTCTTCAGACATTATTCTGTCCCACTCC
>NW_008378259.1:0-215 GCF_000622305.1 Nannospalax galili
ACTGAAGCTGCCCGCGCAGGCGGAGCCTCCCGCTCAGTGCCCGGCGCAGAAACAGCTGCAGCAGGAAACGCCACAGGCGGCCGCGGCAGGAAAGGGAACCTGGTCGCCTGGACCGCACAGGACGCCCGTCCGGATGCCGCCCGCCCGGGCAGGACCCAGCACAGCCCGCTCTGGCGACTCCAGAGGCGGCTGCTCCCGTCTGCACACAGCCGGCC
>NW_008378260.1:0-215 GCF_000622305.1 Nannospalax galili
TATCTGCTACTTTACTGGATGATGGTCTGAGTGGCAGTGAAGATGTGATTCGCCTGTATGTCCCTGAAAATTTCTCTAAAATAAGAGCCAGACAAAACACTTCCAAAACATTCCTATTGGGTAAGAAGTTCTTCCTTGACAAACACAAATTGAATATGGAAAATAATGCAAATGAAAAGGAAGTCTTTCTGATTGGCTCAAATCTTAAAGGCCTG
>NW_008378261.1:0-215 GCF_000622305.1 Nannospalax galili
GAGTGCATGACTAGCCTGCATGAAACCCTCAAAAGTCCAAGTACGGTAGCACATGCCTGTAACCACAGTACTCGGGAAGTAGAGGCAGGAGAACCAAGAGGTCCAAGGTTATTTTCAGCTACCCAGTGAGTTCTAGGCCAGTGTTGGTTACATGAGATCCTATCATAATTTCTTTGCCTATATAAAGGATCATAACCATGCATTCTAGCATTACT
>NW_008378262.1:0-215 GCF_000622305.1 Nannospalax galili
GGCATTTGGCCCTGGTGGAGAGCATGACCTAAACATTTTGTGGCTTTCCCCATCCTTTCCAATGTACACTTTCTGGGACTCTAAATATTTCTTCACCAGAAAATACCCATTGTGGGGTTTTTATTTTAGCTTTCAACCATTTTAGAGTACCCACCTATGAAAAGTTTGTCTCTTCTCAAAAAGAGCTTCTCTCAAATCGGGCCACACATTTTTCT
>NW_008378263.1:0-215 GCF_000622305.1 Nannospalax galili
CATTTCCTTCGTTAGGTTTATGCTTAACTGTTTTATTTTCGGTGTGGCCATAGTGAAGGGGATTGTTTTCCTGGTTTCTTTTCTGTGTACTTGTTAATGATGCATAGAAAGTGTGCTAATTTCAGATTTCTTCAATTTGTTGAGGCTTGCACTGCTCCTACTGTTGGGGTCTATTCAGCAGAACGATTAATGGATTGCTGAGAAAAATGTCAAGC
>NW_008378264.1:0-215 GCF_000622305.1 Nannospalax galili
TATCAGCTCAGTTCCCTTTTTCAGGCTTGAGAAATCCAAAGTCTGTGGGACTCTGTTGGGGATGGGGCAGGCTGCTGTGGTTTGAAACCCTAATAATACCCTCAACTTAGTTCAAAAAAATTATATCCATCTTTTTTAAATCATTTTTTTTCTTGTTTTTATTGCATTTATTTACAACAACCGTTAATTTCAATATTTTCACATAAATGAGTTTG
>NW_008378265.1:0-214 GCF_000622305.1 Nannospalax galili
TCAAATTTGAACATTGTGAAGTCATATTGTAACACTCTGAATGGCATTTTGTAATATTTTGATGACACATTGGTGCACTGTAATCTCACATTGAGCATTGTGATGTTACATTCGTGCATTGTGACGTCACCTTGGATTATTCTGACGTCACAATGGAGCATTGTTAAGTCAGTTCATAACAGCGTGTTCGCACCATGGAGCTTTGCGATGTCAC
>NW_008378266.1:0-215 GCF_000622305.1 Nannospalax galili
CAAAGACATCTGCTTGACTCTGCCTCCTGAGTGCTGGGATTAAAGGTGTGCTCTTGGGTGTGGGTCCTTTCCCTGGAGCCAGGGCAGCCTACCCAGCATTATACCCTTGAAGAAAACCAATTCTCCTTTTCCTGGTGACTATCAATTGCCAACAGTTCCTCAGCTAGGATTGGAGCTTCTTGCTACCCGCTCCCCCCACCATGCTGGGGTTTTGT
>NW_008378267.1:0-215 GCF_000622305.1 Nannospalax galili
TGAGCATTGTGACGTCACCTTAGAGCTTTAATGATGACATATTGGAGCTCTGTGTTTACACATTATGGCATTGTAATGGTACACTGAACGTAGTTATGACACATTGGAGCACTTTGAAAAAACCTGAGCACTGTGATGTCATTTTTGAACATTGTGATGACACATTCGAGAATTGTGATTTTACAGTGGAGCATACCCTTAACACATTGGAGCAT
>NW_008378268.1:0-215 GCF_000622305.1 Nannospalax galili
TCATTGTGCCATCACTACAAACATTTGTGTCATTACAATGATACATTTTGCAATCATTATGCTCAATATGCAACATGGTGCTCAATATCTCCACACAGTCCCCGAATGTCACCTCAAAATGATCCATGGTGCCATCATAATGTTAAAACACGACATCATAATGATCCATTGTGACATGACAATGCTCCGTGGTGCCTTCACAATGTTGCAATATG
>NW_008378269.1:0-215 GCF_000622305.1 Nannospalax galili
GTGTGTGTGTGTGTGTGTGTGTTCATGTCCCATGGTGCACATCCCAGAGGTCAAGTTTCAGGAGTTCTCTTCCTTCATCATGTAAGTTCTGAGGTCTCCCTCCAGGCTTGGCAGCAAGCACCTTTACCCACTGAACCATCTCACTGGCCCTTGTTTTATTTTTTGCATCAATATCGGTAAATTGTACTTTTGAAGAAATTTGTATACTTAATGTA
>NW_008378270.1:0-215 GCF_000622305.1 Nannospalax galili
TGCACATGGTCGTAACACCTGCCCTCTCTGACGTGCACATTGTCATGTCACCTGCCCTCTTTGTCGTGCACATGTTCATGTAACATGACCTCTTTGACATGCACATGTTCGTGTCACCTTCCCCTCTGACGTAAAAATGGTTGTGTCACCTGGCCCCTCTGACATGCAGACGGTCGTGTCTCCTGCCCCTTCTGACTTGCAGATGGTCGTGTCAT
>NW_008378271.1:0-215 GCF_000622305.1 Nannospalax galili
TGTGTGTGTGTGTGTGTGTGTTAACGATTTATTTAGGGACTACAGAGATGGTTCAGCAGTTATAGGGGATTTGATACCTTTTTCTGGCCTCTGTAGGCACTGTACACACATGATGCTCTTACATACATGCAGGCAAAACATACATATAAAAATAAAATACTTTGGCCGGGCATGGTGGCACACGCCTTTAATCCCAGAACTTGGGAGGCAGAGGC
>NW_008378272.1:0-215 GCF_000622305.1 Nannospalax galili
GCACAATGGAACATTGAGGAGTCATATTGCAACACTTTGATGGCATATTGGAGCATATAATGGCACGTGGGGCGATAGTGTTTGCAATTTTTGGCATTGTGACATCACAATGGAACACTGTGAATCATACTATAACATTAGTTAGCATATTGGAGCAATATAACAGCACAAGGGGCCATAGTGATGTCACATTGGAGCATTGTGATAAAACAATG
>NW_008378273.1:0-215 GCF_000622305.1 Nannospalax galili
AAAGCAACTCCATATCCGACAATATCAGCCAGATGTTTCTGCAAGCGCAAAGAAGAAATTGTTATGGAAGCAGACATTGGTCTTGGGCTCCCACAGAGCATTGAGAGTCAAGAGCAGAGGGAGAAAAGTGTTTCCAAATTTCTTTCTGCAGGAGCCACTTGAAACCCCCCAAGTCATTAAGAAGTACTTAACACAAAGGCTACTGTCTGGGGGTT
>NW_008378274.1:0-215 GCF_000622305.1 Nannospalax galili
TGAGTATAATGCTTGCATGTAGGTAGGTGCACCCATGTTGTGTAATGCCTGTGGAGGTCAGGAGAGCGTGTTGGATTCCCTGGAATTGGAGTTATGGAAAGTTGTTAGTTGCCATGTGGGTACTGGGAATCAAACCTGGGTCCTTTGCAGGATCAGCCAGTGCGCTTAACTACTGAGCCATCTCTCCAGCTCCCCCAATTAACCTTTTAATTACT
>NW_008378275.1:0-215 GCF_000622305.1 Nannospalax galili
TGTGACCCTGAAGATGTGGAGGAAGAGGAGGAGGGGCACATCCCGTTAACGCGTACCATGCACACTCCCACACAGGTTTCTCTCTCTCCTCTCTCTCTCTCTCTCTCCTCTCTCTCCCCCTCTCCTCTCTCTTCTCTCTCTCCTCTCTCCCCCTCTCCTCTCTCTCCTCTCTCTCCTCTCTCCCCCTCTCCTCTCTCCCCTCTCTCCCCTCTCTC
>NW_008378276.1:0-215 GCF_000622305.1 Nannospalax galili
ATACACTCAATTACCTGCAAGGGGAATGGAACAAAAACAGAGAGGGAGGGACTGGAACTTACCATGGTGGAAGTAAGTATATATACGTTGGGGGGGGTGAGGAAAGGGGGATATTGATCCCTATATTCAAGGCAGAAGACACAGTGAAAGAAATCAGTGAGATGAATAACTCAAAAGCTTACCCAGAAGTCAACATCAGTAAAAGGATCACTTGT
>NW_008378277.1:0-215 GCF_000622305.1 Nannospalax galili
GCGCTGCCCTGGAAGCTTCTAAAAGATGGGAGAAGAAGAATGCGGTTGTCTGCCCACCCCAGCTGCCCGGCGAGCCTCGGAGGCCAGCAGTGAGTTTCCGTGCCGCTGATGTCTTCATTTTGCTCTTTTTTCTTTCCATTGAGTCAGGTCTCATGTGATACAGACTGGCATCAAACTCGACACGTACCCCAGGCTGGCCTTGAACCCTGATCCTC
>NW_008378278.1:0-215 GCF_000622305.1 Nannospalax galili
ATCTTTCTCGTCCTCTGACCTTCCTCGGGGCTGTTGTAATGTCTCCCTGCTCGTTTCTAATTTTATTCATGTGCATAATCATTCCATAACTTGCTTTTGGATAATTTCACTATGTTTGTCAATCGTCTTAATATTTTCAAAGAACCCACTTTTTGTTTCATTGGTTGTATGTGTTACTATTTTTGTTTCTATTTCATTAGCTTCAGTCTTGATTT
>NW_008378279.1:0-215 GCF_000622305.1 Nannospalax galili
TGCAAACGTCTCAATGTCAATTGCCTTAAAATGAATTTTCCTGTATGAAACAGACGGAGAACGCCAAAACTTCTATGAAGTCAATATCACTCTAATACCAAACCTAGTAAAGATACAACAAAAAAAGAGAAAACTATAGACCTTATCCTTAATGAACATAGACAGAAAGATATTCAACAAAATACTTGCAAACTGCATAGAGACACACATCAAAA
>NW_008378280.1:0-215 GCF_000622305.1 Nannospalax galili
TATCCACTAGCATCCAGGTATTTGCTACTCTAAAGGGTCCAAGAATCTTAGAACTTCTGTGTCTGGAACAGAAGACCAAGACAAATATTAGAACAACAGAATAGCCCTAAAACCCCTGGAAATGACAAGACTTAGGAGCTCTGTGTTAAAAAGCAGGGCTAGAAACCAAATATATATTTATATATCACACTTAGTGTGGTAGAGATTAAGAATAG
>NW_008378281.1:0-215 GCF_000622305.1 Nannospalax galili
TTTATTGGATTAAGACTTCTTTCATTATTTTTCTTCCTTTGGAAAATATTTTTATTAAGGCAGTTTGAATGCTCTTAGCACATGAATAGATATTTGTCTAGATTATAAAGATGGGGTTGGAGCATGGTTCAGTGGTATAAAATGTGTTTAGCATGCTCACAAGGCATTGAATTTGAACCTTAGCTTCACTAAATAATAATACTGAAGACTGGTAA
>NW_008378282.1:0-215 GCF_000622305.1 Nannospalax galili
GGGTAAAGGGAGATGAGAAGAACTGTAGCTCTCAATTCCTACAGTGCGTCACTTACTCTAAGGCCAAGAAAACAACAAGAGGGGTGGGAAGACTGTAAGAGCTGGAGGATAGGGAGGAGTCTTCCAGAAAGGGCATGGCTGTCACAACCATGGATACACAGCAACTGTGACAACTGGCAAAAGACTGTGTAAGAAAAAGAAAAGTGAAAGAAAGG
>NW_008378283.1:0-214 GCF_000622305.1 Nannospalax galili
GAGATCCACCTGCTTCTGCCTCCCAAGTGCTGGGACTAAAGGCATGCGCCACCACGCCCGGCCTCTCTTCTTTTTTTAAAGAAACATTTTTTTAGCCAGGCATGGTGGCATATGCCTTTAATCCCAGCACTCAGGAGGCGGCAGGCAGGCAGATTGGATCTCAGTGAGTTCAAGGCCAGCCTGGTCTACACAGTGAGTTCCACGCCAGCTGGGG
>NW_008378284.1:0-215 GCF_000622305.1 Nannospalax galili
GACATGGCCTCCCTGTATCCCCAGATGGCCTAGAGTTTGCTATGTAGACCAGGCTTGCCTTGAACTCACAGAGGTCAACCAGCCTCTTTCAGCTGAGTGCTGGGATGCTGGATGTATCTGATTGGTTGTCAGGGGTCTTTACAATTATGTCATTTTGATTTATTGTTCATAGGCTCTACATATCTACAAATTTATCCATTTATTTTGGATTTTCT
>NW_008378285.1:0-215 GCF_000622305.1 Nannospalax galili
TGTGAAGTCATATTGTAACACTGTGATGGCACACTGAAGCCATATAATGGCCCATGTGGCCATAGCATTGGGAAACTGGAGCACTGGGATGTCACATTGGGGCATTGTGATGACACATTCGAGCACTGTGATGTCAATTTGGGGTATTGTAAGGTGGAATTAAACATCGAGTTTGCATATTGAGAATGGTGGCGACACAATGGATTATTGTAATG
>NW_008378286.1:0-215 GCF_000622305.1 Nannospalax galili
TGTAGGGAACAGATTGCAGAAGGGCAAAGCAGAAGCAAGAAACAAGTGGGAGGTTACAATAATGGGCTATTTTTTTCCTTCTTCCTTTTTTTTCTCTATCCATCTCCAAACATTTGCTTTACCAGCAAAATAAACTGATTTGTAAAGAATGTTCTAGGGGCTGCGTATGGTGGAATACACCTTTGGTCCCAGCACTGGGGAGGCAGGGGCAGGCA
>NW_008378287.1:0-215 GCF_000622305.1 Nannospalax galili
CCAGTTTGAAATACCTGATGCTGGAGTTACAAGCTTGAGAAATAGTCTTGGTTTTATCTAGTTTCTTCATTAACATGATTTCCTTGGTCATTGAAATAATCTTCCAGTCAAAGAAATCCCAAAGATTTACCCTAGAAAAGACCAAGATATGAAGGCCTATCATCTCCCTGTCCAGAAGTGATGGTATTTCTAGTACAATTACCACCCAGATTCAG
>NW_008378288.1:0-215 GCF_000622305.1 Nannospalax galili
GTCTCAGTGAATCTGCCCTGAGGTGTTTGCCCATCTGTGCCTTTCCACACAGTAACAAGAGGGATTTGTCCCTGAAGGGAACAGCAGGAGCTCTGAGAGAGCAATCACCCTGAGGAGATTTGCCTGGGGAAAACTTTCTCTCCCAAGTTGGAAAATCCTCACCTCCTGTCAATTAGTCCAGAGGGCACTTGGGTCTTGGCCAGCTGAAACACTCC
>NW_008378289.1:0-215 GCF_000622305.1 Nannospalax galili
CACTCAAATCATGGAGACCCAAGTCATTGTTCCCAGGCCATATATGTTTGACAATAAGGAGGACCAAGCCTCTGGGGCAGAAGATGGACAATCTAACATTGTTTTGCAACATCAACGAAGCCTGTACACTTCCTTTTAAAACCTTCTCCACTCTCTGTGATTACCTACAAAAGGTACTCTAAGGCCCCTGGATCCCAGACAAGCATGGGCCCTGT
>NW_008378290.1:0-215 GCF_000622305.1 Nannospalax galili
GCCTTGGTAAAATAGACATTTTCACCATATCAATTCTCCAGTCCATGAGGAAGAGGGGGTAGCTGTCAATCTTCTAGTGTCTTCTTCAATTTCTTTCTGCGGTGTTTTGGAGTTTTCATTAGAGGCCTTCTACTTTCTTCGTCAGGTTTATTGCAAGTTATTTTAGGTTTTTGTTTTGTTTTGTTTTGTTGTTTTGGGTTTTTTTTTTTTTTTTC
>NW_008378291.1:0-215 GCF_000622305.1 Nannospalax galili
TCAATTTCCATTAGAAGAGGGGGTTTATCTAGTCATGGCATGCCCAGTCAACAGAATACTATACAGATGTTAAAAAGAGTGGTATATTAAACTTTACTTGACAAGAGAAATTTTTCATGCATGTTGTAGAATTGAAAAAGCATTATAAGGGGCTGGAGAGTTGTCTCAGTGGTTAACAGCACTGGCTGCTCTTACAGAGGAAGTGGGTTTGATTC
>NW_008378292.1:0-215 GCF_000622305.1 Nannospalax galili
CTCTCTGATGTGCACATGGTCATGTTACCTGCCCTGTCTGACGTGCACATGATCCTGTCACCTGCCGCCTCTCACGTACAGATGGTTGTGTCACCTGCCCCTCTGACTTGTAGATGGTCCTGTCACTTGCCCTGCTTGACGTGCATACGGTAGGATCACCTGCACCCTCTGACTTGCAGATGATCGTGTCACCTGACCCCTCTGACGTGCAGATG
>NW_008378293.1:0-214 GCF_000622305.1 Nannospalax galili
AGAGGACCCAGGTTTGATTCCCAGCACCCACATGGCAGCTAACAACTGTCACTCCAGTTCCAGGGAGTCTGACACCTTCTTCTGCCCTCCTCAGGCATTGTACAACACAGGTGTCCTCACCTACATGCAAGCAATACACTCATACACATAAAATTAAAAAAAAATACAAAATATAAACCCATAGGTCCTCAATGCTCCAAATTCCAACAAAGTG
>NW_008378294.1:0-215 GCF_000622305.1 Nannospalax galili
TCAATTTCCATTAGAAGAGGGGGTTTATCTAGTCATGGCATGCCCAGTCAATAGAATACTATACAGATGTTAAAAAGAGTGGTATATTAAACTTTACTTGGCAAGAAAAATTTTTCATGCGTGTTGTAGAATTGAAAAAGCATTACAGGGGGCTGGAGAGTTGGCTCAGTGGTTAACAGCACTGGCTGCTCTTACAGAGGAAGTGGGTTTGATTC
>NW_008378295.1:0-215 GCF_000622305.1 Nannospalax galili
TCCAATGTGACATCACCATGGCCCAGTGTGACATCAGAATGCTCCTATGCGCCATCAGAATGTCACAGTGTGACGTCACAATGGAACATGTTCCAACGTTCCAATGTGATATCACAATGCACCCATTTGCCAACACTATAGCCCCGCTTGCCATCACCATGCTGCATCTCAATTTTACAATATGACTTCACAATGTTCCTCTCTGTCATCCCAAT
>NW_008378296.1:0-215 GCF_000622305.1 Nannospalax galili
CCTTCACCATCAGCAAGCACCTCTGCAGGTCTTGGTTCTTTCCCTGGAGGAATGATGCATATTTTCATCCCTGAGGGATCTGGGCCATTTCTTGTCTTATCTGGACTGGGTTGTTGCAGTTTCCCATTGACCTTAATCACAGGACTTTGTAACACCAAAAGTCGCCCTAATGAATCTCCTGCCTTCCAGATATAATCTTCATTACCTCCATTGTG
>NW_008378297.1:0-215 GCF_000622305.1 Nannospalax galili
GGGAGATAGTTCCCTCAACTAACAGGCAGAATAAACAAGCTTCATGCCCTTGCAGTGATAATTGAGGGATCATATTGAGGATACTTGAAGATCGTTAGCCAGTGGTGCTCTGTAGGTTGTACTAAGATCCTTAGGCATACCTGAGAATTACACCTTTACTCATGTAGACACAGTAGCAGCAATTTCAGTGATAGTCATGGATAATTACCGCAAAG
>NW_008378298.1:0-215 GCF_000622305.1 Nannospalax galili
TTTTTTCCAAAAGGAAGGGAAGATATAGTTGGATATACAAATGAAATTGTTCTTACCTCCATAGCTCACATATGCAAAGATCATTAGCTTGCTTACAGTTTAGATGGTTTCTAATGTCCCCATTGCTCAGTCAGTCAGCAGCACTAATTAGGGAGGTCTTATTAACCTTTGGGCCTGGGGGAGGGACATTTCTTATCAACCCTGGTGGCCCAGGC
>NW_008378299.1:0-215 GCF_000622305.1 Nannospalax galili
AAATCCACAAGTATCCATGAAATAGGAATCAATGATATCAATGGTTGGGAACAGAAAACCATCTTAAAGAGAGACTTTAAACAAATGAAAATTAGACACCTTTATCACTCAAGGAGACCCATGCTGAGAAGGGTCACGTGTTGCTCTAATTGATAAAGTTATAGGCATATCTATGTAGAAAACAGCTTGAGGGAAGGAAAAAAACAAAAGCCAGG
>NW_008378300.1:0-215 GCF_000622305.1 Nannospalax galili
TTACTCCTGTTACCAAGAGAAGAACCCTCAGATCCTTAGCAGTATCTGGTGGCAAATACCTGTAATCCCAGATCTCAAGAAGCAGAACCAGAAGGACTGCAAGTTTATGGACAGTCTGGCCTATACAGCAAGTTTGAGGGGAGGGTGGACAGAGACAGAGGTAACAAATGATTCATGTTCTAACCATGGTCTTAATGGCCCACATCTTACTACTA
>NW_008378301.1:0-215 GCF_000622305.1 Nannospalax galili
AACTCCTGTTCCAGGGAATCCTATGCACAATTCTGACCTCCGAAGGCATTGCACGCCCCGGGGATGGGGGTGGGGGTGGGAATCACATGCATGCAGACAATATATTCATACACATGAAGAAATGTGAAATCTTGTGGGGGGATGGGAGATCAGTTAGAGGAACAGGTCTAAATAGGATCAAGATATTTTGTGTACAATGCACAAATATTCAATAA
>NW_008378302.1:0-215 GCF_000622305.1 Nannospalax galili
ATGACCTGGACCTTTCCCTGAGAGTAAGCGAGTCCCCTGGGCTCAGCAAAATGATCTGACGATTGGGAGCTAACTCAGACTTATCAATGAGTTGCAGATATTGAACAGAGTAGAACCATGTTTTTAGGTGTTAGAAGGCACATACAAGCCACCACCTGTTGGAATCTATGGAGTACTGAGTTTCACTAGTATTTCAGACTCATCTGAGTTGGCCA
>NW_008378303.1:0-215 GCF_000622305.1 Nannospalax galili
AATGCTTAGGCCTTATTAAATATTTTAATGTTTTAAAAATCTGTGATAATTGCATATACATATGAGTATCTTGGGAGTGAGGTTCACATCTATAAAATTTATTCATGCTTCACACACAGCACGTGCACACAGCCTGGAGGTAATTTCACACAATATTTTCAGGCGTCTGTATGTTGACTGTGACCAATAACTGGATCATATATATTAAACAGCAA
>NW_008378304.1:0-215 GCF_000622305.1 Nannospalax galili
AAAGGCTATACTAGGGGTGGAAGCAGTTTTTCCCACCAAGTCCTCCCCCAGCAGCCTGGTGTGGTCAATGGAGAAATGACAGATATGGCTAAAGTCAGGAGGCAGATAGATGATAGATAGATGCTGGATGGATGATAGATAGATGAAGATGATAGATAGATAAACAGACAGATAGATTAGATAGATGATGGATGATAGATAGATGATAGATAGAT
>NW_008378305.1:0-215 GCF_000622305.1 Nannospalax galili
TTTTTTGGGACATTTACAGTATCCTATGCATTCCTAGTCTTTATTCTGTCTGGTCTTTTTGAGATGAGGTCTCTCTGTAGCCCCAGCTGGCCTGGAACTATCTACCTAGGTAGATCAGGCTGTCCTCAATATCACAGATATCTGCCTGCTCTGTCTCTCTAGTACTGAAAATAAAGACATGGACCAACACAGCTGTCAATTTCTAGACTTAACAG
>NW_008378306.1:0-215 GCF_000622305.1 Nannospalax galili
GTTGTTTGAGTGTGTGCTCAACAGAATCTAAGTTAGTATACTACAGAGATATTTGCACCTTTGGATTTATTGCTGCATTATCCTTAATAGCCAACATACAGAACCAGCTAGATGATAAGTGGATAAAGTAAGCATGGCATAGCATTTTATCTGATGGAGTTTTATTCAACTATAAAGAATGAAATTCTGTCATTAACAGGAAAATGAATGCATCT
>NW_008378307.1:0-215 GCF_000622305.1 Nannospalax galili
GTGCAGGACACTCTGGACCCTTTTGGCAGGAGTCCAAGGTGCTCTCTGCCTCTCTCTTTGGAATAATAGTACACCTGAGGTAGCAGGTGGACAAGTATATATAAGTCTCCAGAGGCAGATTGAATATAAGGGTTGATATGGTGGGTCAGGCCAGACTCAAAAGCGAACCAAGTACTCTCAGGGGGAACTAAGTAATAGGGTTGAGTTCCCTTAGT
>NW_008378308.1:0-215 GCF_000622305.1 Nannospalax galili
GAAATTTTAAAAGACTGAAGAAAGGAAGACCACGAGTGAAAATCTCGACATACAGTCTGAGGCAGGAGTTTGATGCAATTTTGGTACAGCGTGAGCAGAGGAGGAACTTCTCTGGGAATCCCCAAATCCCACTTCAGAGTTCACTGATAATGCTGTAATGGCTAAAAAAAAAATCCAGAGCCTGTATATTCACAGTTAAGAGGTCATTGCAGCAA
>NW_008378309.1:0-215 GCF_000622305.1 Nannospalax galili
ATTGCTCTTTCTAACATCATGGCTTTACAAAAAAAACCACCACCACCACCAACAACAACAACAAAAAAATCCCTCAATGCTGTAAAGGGACTCTGTCTCTTGAAGCTATTGATGATGACATAGACCCTCTAACAGATACTGGCCATTGCCCCTGCTCTTTGTTGTCCACCAGAACTGCATGGTTAGGCCCTATTGTTGGAGACATACATGAACTG
>NW_008378310.1:0-215 GCF_000622305.1 Nannospalax galili
GAATTCAGATTGCATTTCCTTTCACAGACACAGGGCTGTTGTTCTGAACCAGGGTCTGTGCTCTCAGCTGGTGTTGCAGGCCTGCCCACCTCAGTTTTTGGTTTTTTTTTCCCCTAGTTGTAAAATTCCTACCTGGTACTTTTTTGCAGTTCCTACTTAAAATTCAAGTTCCTTAACTGTGTCTCTTGCATTCCTGTTTTCACTGACATTCTTAG
>NW_008378311.1:0-215 GCF_000622305.1 Nannospalax galili
AGTGGATATAGTGGACATCCCTGTCTGGTTCCTGATTTTAATGTGAATGTTTCCAGTTTTTCTCCATATAGAATAATGTTGGCTGAGTTTCTTGTATATAGCTTCAATTATGCTGACGTATGTTCCCTTCAGACCGATTCCTTCTAGGACTTTTAAAATGAATCCATGTTGGATTTTGTTAAATGCCTTCTCTGCATCTATTAAGATGACGATGT
>NW_008378312.1:0-215 GCF_000622305.1 Nannospalax galili
TAGGGAATAGGGATGCAGACTGTTCTGGCTTTTTCCATGCTGAACAGGGACACAGGGTGAGGCAAAGACTCCCAAATTGCATAGTTCTTATCTCTAAGGGGAAAAGAAAGTCCTTGAATCCTGGATAAGAGATGTGAAGGAGAAGTAAAGCCAAGAGTAATTAACATTACAATTTCTAGACAGGGAACTAGAAAAAAGTCAGAACAGGGCAATTT
>NW_008378313.1:0-215 GCF_000622305.1 Nannospalax galili
TGACATCACAGTGCTCCAATGTGCCAACACTATTGCCCCGTATGCCATTATATTGCTCCAATTTGCTGTGAAAGTCTTACTATATGACATTACAATGCTCCAATGTGACATCCGAATGCTCCAATGTGATATCATAATGCTCCAGTGTCCCAATGCTATAGCCTCATGTGCCATTATATTGTTCCAATTTGACATTATAATGTGACAGTATGACT
>NW_008378314.1:0-215 GCF_000622305.1 Nannospalax galili
GTGTATTGAATCCCCAACACCACCAGAAATGAAAGAAATTTAATCAAATAATTTAACACATAATTCTTGCTAAGAGCTCTGGCCAACCAAATCTGAACACTAAACAAGAGTGAAGAGAAGTTAGTAGTTGTTGAATCTTGGTATTTCTTTTCCAATCTCCTACTGAAAATTCTATGAATACACAGAAACACTTATAAGATGCTTTAGTACCTTGA
>NW_008378315.1:0-215 GCF_000622305.1 Nannospalax galili
TTTTTTGGTATTGTTGATTTGAATTTTTTATTATTTTTATTTTATGTGTATTAGTGTATTGCCTACATGTAGTTAGGTGCACCCATGTTATGCAATGTCCAAAGAGGTCAGAAGAGGGTGTCAGAGCCCCTGGAACCGGAGTTACAGAATAAAATAAAAAGGTACCAGTGGCAATTTGAAGATATATGTGACAAGCTGAAAAGACCAAATCACTC
>NW_008378316.1:0-215 GCF_000622305.1 Nannospalax galili
TCACACAGCCAGAGCCCTTGCCCAGACTGCAGCCACTCACACCACTCTGCCGCTCCGGGGCTGCACGAAGTCCGACCTGGAACCCCAGGCCCAGAAGTTGCATCTATCCTTAACTGAACCGAGACCACTTCTGACACTCCATTTGCACATCAACACAGCGTGGTCTCAAGACTGAGCACCAAGCACCACTCAGCTGGGCCACCACTCAGGTGACA
>NW_008378317.1:0-215 GCF_000622305.1 Nannospalax galili
TTTCCCTTTTTCATTTTTCAGTTGTCACACCTCACTCAAACATTCCCAGAAACAGAGAACCCAGTAAACAAGGAAAGGAATGACTGAAGGCACAACAAATGGCTAATGTGTGTTTGTGTAGGAAACCAGGATGCCAGGCTCTAGGGTGAAATGAGCCTAAAACCTTTAAGTCCAGGCTGCATTCTCTGCTAAAAGGAGGGGCACTGAAAACAGTG
>NW_008378318.1:0-215 GCF_000622305.1 Nannospalax galili
CATTGAGAATTTTTGCATCTATGTTCATCAGAGAAATAGACCTGTAGTTTTATTTTTTATTAGGTCTTTGTCTGGTTTTGGTATTAGAGTAATACTGATTTCATAAAAAGAATTTGGCAGTGTCCTTCCTTTTCTATCTTGCAGAATAAGTTGAGGCAAAAATTGAAAACTGCCACAATTTCTAATACAAACCATTGAACATAATGAAATTTGAA
>NW_008378319.1:0-215 GCF_000622305.1 Nannospalax galili
CTGTGCAAATTAATATGAAGTCAGGGGATTTCCTGAGATGTGACTTAGCTTCTAATCTAACTACTTGTGAGGTAAGAAGAATTTTACTTCTACAATTTTTTCTCATTAACTGTGCATGTAGATTTTATAAATTTATCTGAAATGCAGGCTTTTCTGCATTGCAATCTGGCGTGGTATAGGGTGACACATTGACACAGGTTTGTCTAAGGTCTTTC
>NW_008378320.1:0-215 GCF_000622305.1 Nannospalax galili
CCATTACTAATGTTCTGCCTACAAATGGATGAGAACACACAGGAGAGCCTCTTAAAAGCATAAGTGCAACAAAGGCATGCCTAAATTGAGAAGAACCCATGAGTTAAGCTAGCATCTTTGTAGACATGCTGCATTCCAAGCACTGTGTTGTTATTTTATGCACTAACATTAGTTTATACCTTTTACACTTCTCACAAGAAAATAATTATGATTGG
>NW_008378321.1:0-215 GCF_000622305.1 Nannospalax galili
ATGTGCATATGGTCATTTCACCTGGCCTCTCTGATGTGCATATGGTAATATCACATGCTCTCTTTGACGTGCACATAGTCGTGTCACCTGAACTCTCTGCCATAATTATGGTTGTGTCACCTGCCCCCACTGACGGGCAGTTGGTCGTGTCACATGCCCCTCTGATGTGTAGACGGCCATGTCACCTGCGCCCTCTGACTTGCAGATGGTCGTAC
>NW_008378322.1:0-215 GCF_000622305.1 Nannospalax galili
CCACTGAAAATGCTGTCATATGAAACCTTATCCCAAATCTAAAATCCACTGGCATCATGCTGGGGCAGTTGATTTTGACATGCATTCTGTAAGAGTATACTCACTCAATCACTTCATGTGCTTTAATCAATTCTTTGAATTTTTTGTCTATTAGTTTTATTTCGTAGAACCCCTAAGTGCTACTATGCTGCTTTTTAAAGTCTTTTAAATGTGTA
>NW_008378323.1:0-215 GCF_000622305.1 Nannospalax galili
CCCGCCTCTGCTTCCTGAGTGCTGGGATTAAAGGCGTGTGCCACCACGCCCTGCCCTTGGATAATATTTTTAATGTGCTCTTCCTTTCGGTTTGCAAGTCTTTTGAGAATTTTTGTACCTATAGTCATCAGATCACCTACATGGTCTATAGTTTTCTTTTCTGTTGGGTCTTTTTCTGGATTTGATATCTGGGAAATACTTGCATGATAAAAAAA
>NW_008378324.1:0-215 GCF_000622305.1 Nannospalax galili
TCAGAGAGGGCAGGTGACACCACCATGTGCATATCAGCGACGGCAGGTGACACGATCATCTGCACGTCAGAGGGGGCAAATGACTCGACCATCTGCAAGTCAGAGGGAGCAGGTGACAAGACCATCTGAAAGTCAGCTGAGCAGGTGACATGACCATCTGCATTTCAGAGGGGGCAGGTGACACTATCATCTGCATGTCAGAGGGGGTAGGTGAA
>NW_008378325.1:0-215 GCF_000622305.1 Nannospalax galili
TACCCCAATGGGAAAGTTGGAGAATTGAGAATCTGAAGCTGGGCAGTAGGACTATAGAGGAGATACAGTAGGAACAGATTTGGAAATCTCCACGAAAGCAGCTGCCTCTATTTTGATATATATCAACTCACAAAGTCCTGCCTCAAGGTGCAGTGATGGCCAAGCAATAAGAGAAGGGCAGAGAGGGTGGAGAGATAGGTTCATGGGTTTTCAGG
>NW_008378326.1:0-215 GCF_000622305.1 Nannospalax galili
AAGAGATGTACCCTAGCTCAGAAAAATGTTATTGAGTAGGTTAATGCTGCTTTAATGAAATGCTTCTTTTAATTAAAAAAAAAAAAAGATACAGAAAACATTTGGTCAGTTGATGGAAGAAAATTAGGAATAGGTTTAGTAATTTCAATAGTTTGTGAGAGAAGAAATTTGAAAAAGAGATTACTAAATTATTAAATGAAGTAATGCATTTAATT
>NW_008378327.1:0-215 GCF_000622305.1 Nannospalax galili
TACCCCAATGGGAAAGTTGGAGAATTGAGAATCTGAAGCTGGGCAGTAGGATTATAGAGGAGATACAGTAGGAACAGATTTGGAAATCTCCAGGAAAGCAGCTGCCTCTATTTTGATATATATCAACTCACAAAGTCCTGCCCCAAGGTGCAGTGATGGCCAAACAATAAGAGAAGGGCAGAGAGGGTGGAGAGATAGGTTCATGGGTTTTCAGG
>NW_008378328.1:0-215 GCF_000622305.1 Nannospalax galili
TTCCCAACAACACCCACTCACCAGCCTCTTGGCCTGGAAAATCATTAATGTGCTGATGATTCTCAAATGTATAACTTTATCCCATGCCTCCCCATGTCCTCTTGGATCTCTAGAGTCTTAATTTTATGAGTCCCAAACGGATGCTCCTTGCTGATATACATCTTTCCCTTACTCTTTCTCATCCCAGTTAATGACAAATACATCCTGCCAATTAT
>NW_008378329.1:0-215 GCF_000622305.1 Nannospalax galili
AACCAATCAGAATTACAACTGAGTTATAAATGCAAACTATGAACACCAGAACAGCCTGGACCAAGGTATTCCCCATTCTAAATGACCATAGATGCCACCCAGAATACTTTACACAGAAAAAAAAATGTCTATTATAGATGAATGGGAAAGAAAAATGTTCCACAACAAAAATAGACTGAAAGAATAGATGTCCACAAAACGAGCCCTTCAAAGAA
>NW_008378330.1:0-215 GCF_000622305.1 Nannospalax galili
AATTGCAGTGACTTCCCACTGGGGCCTGTATCCTCCCCTGCCACAGGGGGTGGCCTGATCTACAGTACCAGATGTGTTCCACCCCTAGGAGCAGGCATTATATCCAGTCAAAAATGTGCTGGCTGTGCATACACTCCACACTCTACTATTGCACCAGCAGGAAGATCTTGTTTGGTATGTTGACAGTGCGACATACAGGGGCCATCGTTTAGGAG
>NW_008378331.1:0-215 GCF_000622305.1 Nannospalax galili
GGGATTGCAGGCAAGCACCACTGTACCAGGCTGATTTATGTGGTGCTGGGGGTTGAACCCAGGGCTTCATGCATGCTAGGCAACGTTCTGCCGACGAATCCACATCCCCAGCTCTAAAATTAATTATAATTTTCATTCACTGAGATAATATGGACTTATGTCATAATTGAACACCCTAGAGAAGAGTGTCATGGGTTTTGACAAACTATTGCTTC
>NW_008378332.1:0-215 GCF_000622305.1 Nannospalax galili
GAGGGATATCTGGAAAGAAATGTTTTGGAAAATTTAACTTTAGTGAGAACCATGGTGTTATTTTAGCAATAATTGCTCTACTGAAGTTCCGATCACATTCTATGCTATTCAAAATCCTTACTTTTTCCCATACCCCAGGAGAGCCAGGTCGGTCTGCAGCAGAGAGAACCCTGTCAGGACGATTGAGACAGGATTATTCTTATACTTAATGACTA
>NW_008378333.1:0-215 GCF_000622305.1 Nannospalax galili
GGAGCATTGTGATGTTATAACGGAACATTGAAAAGTCATATGGTAGCATTTAAATGGAATATTGAAGCAATATATTGGCACATGAGTCAATAGTATTGGCTCATTGGAGTATCGCGATGTCACAAAGGAATGCTGAGAAGTCATAGGTTAGCATTGTGATGGCACACTGAAAAAAGAAATTGGCACATGGAGCGATAGTGTTACACTGGAGCATT
>NW_008378334.1:0-215 GCF_000622305.1 Nannospalax galili
GCCCTCTTTTGACCTCTGTTGCATTGCACGACACAAGTGCACTCACATACGTGCAGGCGATATACTTATACACATAAAAAAGATAAATGATTTTTAAAAGTTAATATCTATGAGTCTCTATGTACATAATGAAATGAGAATTCCAATCTACTACATAGAGAGTGCCCTAGTTTTTTGCTCCATTGCCGTGACAAAACACTCTGACCACTACCATC
>NW_008378335.1:0-215 GCF_000622305.1 Nannospalax galili
CATCCTCAATGTTCTATCACAGTGTTCAATGTCTATTCACAATACCCCATGTGTCATCACAATGCTCAATGTATCATCACAATGCCCCAATGTGTCATCACAATGCTCCAAAGTAACAACGCAGTGCTCCAAAATGTCATCACAATGATCAGGGTGCCTTAACAGTGCCCCGATTTGTCAGCATAATGCACCAAATTGACATCACAGTGCTCAGT
>NW_008378336.1:0-215 GCF_000622305.1 Nannospalax galili
TCCAAATCGCGAATTTATTCTAAACTCTGTGTTTTGATCTTTCATAGTTTCTGTAGAAAACTTAAAGTTAGCATGCTATCTGCCATCAGCCTTTAGAACATAAAGGATTAGGTTGCAGGTGCTTCAGCACTCTGTGGGGAATCACAGGATGAAGAGTTATGCCTCTATTTGGCAGATTTCTAGCTTAAACTTCTTTAAAAAGTGAGCTTTTCAAC
>NW_008378337.1:0-215 GCF_000622305.1 Nannospalax galili
ACACCACACACGTATACATACCACACCAGACCACACACATACACCCTACACATACACACACACCACGTCACACACATATACCCAACACATGCACACACACACCACATCACACACCACATACACACACCACAACCATAACACCACACATACCCCAAACATACACACCATGCCATACCACACACATACACCCTACATATGCACACACACACACACAC
>NW_008378338.1:0-215 GCF_000622305.1 Nannospalax galili
AAAACCTCATTTAATTTTCTGTCTTATAGGGTTTATACTGAGTACAATATTTTATAACTGTATCAATTTAACTATAAACCTAAAACTTTACAACCAACTTTGAAGGAGATGCCTCTTAGCTATGGAAATTGTTATTGAATATGTCAATGTTGTTATGATGAAATGCTTCTTCTGATTGTGTGGTTACTAAATAATTTTTTAAAAAGTATAATGAT
>NW_008378339.1:0-215 GCF_000622305.1 Nannospalax galili
GTTAGGACCCAGTCAACTTGGTCTTCTTCAGCACAGACTGAAAATCTGATGCACAGACTTTTTCTCAGAACATTTTAACAAAAATCTGTTTTAATCTGGTGTAAACAAATTGTCAGCTAAATTTTTAACTTACTAGATTGTCACTTACTTGTATTCCCCAGAGGGGATCCTACATCACAATGAGTCTAAATGGAGCAACAGTGCATAGTACTGGG
>NW_008378340.1:0-215 GCF_000622305.1 Nannospalax galili
ACAGGCCTGTTAAGGCTACAGGGAGAACCTATCTCAAAAAGACACACAGACAAGTGCAGCTCTCTTACTTCAAAGACTAGAGAAGGCAATACAGGGGGGACTAAGGAGAGGAAAGGGGTCCATCCACTCATGTCTACCTCAGCCTCCTAGCTAGTCTCACCAAAATGCCAGACATGGACACATTGTGTCACCCTTGATGGTTCAGTTACAGTGAG
>NW_008378341.1:0-215 GCF_000622305.1 Nannospalax galili
CCAGGAAGGCCAGGGCACGGAGCAGGATGACCTGGACTGGGGCCTTCACTGGTGAGAAGCAGAAACGCTTCCCATGATCCTGGTCAGCCTCCCAGCCCCTGAACTAATGGCTGAGCAGCAGGGCACGCAGCTGGCAGTTCTGGTGTTTGATGTAGTACTCTACAGCGGCCTGGCATGGGCGGCACAGCTTGTACATCTGCTCCAGGTGGTGGCGG
>NW_008378342.1:0-215 GCF_000622305.1 Nannospalax galili
GGGGCTACATAATGAAACCTTGTTTCAAAAAACCAAAATAAAATAAAATAAAAAGGAAAGGGGAAGGAGAGATTGTTCAACAGTTAAAAGCACTGTCTGTTCTTGCAGAAGACCTGGGTTTGATTCCCAGCACCCACATGGTGCAAACTACTGTCCCTAACTCCAGCTCCAGGGGAATCCAGTGCCCTCTTCTGACCTCTGTAGGCATTACATGA
>NW_008378343.1:0-215 GCF_000622305.1 Nannospalax galili
TTTTGAATAATTTGGCAGTATTGGTTGTAGATCTTCTTTGAAATTCTGGTAAAATTCTGCTGTAAATCCATCTGGACCTGAACTTTTAATTAATTGGGAGGCTTTGTATTACTGTTTCAATCTCCTTATTTGTTGTCAGTCTGCTTATGTTGCTGTTTCTTCTTGGTTTAACATTTATTTTAGATTTTCTACCTTAACAGAGTATAGGTTTTTTA
>NW_008378344.1:0-215 GCF_000622305.1 Nannospalax galili
TGTCTGTTACATCTAAATGAGAGCTATTAAACAATCTTTATTCTTATTGCTGTCATATTATTCTTTTCTCATAGGTTTTAATAGCAAATGTGTAAATATAAGTATGTCTATACACACAAATGTTCACAAATATTTTTTAGTGGGATAGTTCAGCTTTCTAAAGAAAAAAATGACACAGACACCCTTTGAAGCAGTGATTGTCAGGGGAAAATAAA
>NW_008378345.1:0-215 GCF_000622305.1 Nannospalax galili
CCAAGACAGGAGAAAGTGTCCACGGTTTGGTGGGCAATGGGGAAGACAAGGCTTGTAAGTAAGAAAACCACCTTAACATGAAGCCAGGCTCTAGAGGTCGGGATGGTTTCTGGGGCAGACATGTCCATTTTTAGCACGTCCATGTACTTAGTTTCTTGGAAAATAGTAACTATTTCATGCATCTGCCATTGAGTGAATTTGAACTAGGTTCATGA
>NW_008378346.1:0-215 GCF_000622305.1 Nannospalax galili
GAAAATCAAGCTGTTCATAAAGATGACCAAGATTTATACAAATATAATCTACACTCAGACTCTAAACACAAGTGACTTTAATTGGGCGTGGATATATGAATCTGTCTACCTGCCCAGTAAAAGTAAGCATTTTATTTTGAAGTTATCTTGGCTCTAATCAAAGCGTCTTGGGTTATCAGTGACTCCGGTGGCTCTTTCCACTGCGTACTTCAGCC
>NW_008378347.1:0-215 GCF_000622305.1 Nannospalax galili
CTAACTCAGCTCTCAGGCTTAAAGAGAAGCCTCTTTCCATTCATTCTGGGTAAATCAGATCTAAGGTATAAACACATAGGCCCCTGGCAAACTGAGATTACCATTGCCTGGTAGCTGATGTTTATAGACAGCCAACTATAGGGATTAAAATGAAAAAGGGACAGTTATCCACATGAAGAAGGAGGAGGAAAGGTCAGAAGAAAGCCCCAGTATTC
>NW_008378348.1:0-215 GCF_000622305.1 Nannospalax galili
TCTGTTATTCCTTATTGGTTAGCAAGTGGCCTTATTGGTTTAGCTAATTTGAAATTGCCTTGCACTGTCACTACTCCTATACCAATTCATGCATGATAAGATTGTTTTTCCCTAAAACAAAAACTGTTGTGCAAGTGACAAAAGGAAGAAACTTTCATTTTTTTAAAAATTACTATGGAAATTCAATAAAACTGAGTATTAAACTTATTTAAGTT
>NW_008378349.1:0-215 GCF_000622305.1 Nannospalax galili
CTGCCAATAGCACCTCAGCTAGGGGTAGGACTTCATGCCTGCCTCCTCCCTTCATGCTAAGATTTTTGTATGGCTTGAATTTGCACAGATCTTCTGCATGCTGTCACAACTGCTTTGAGTTCATATGTGTATCTGCCCTGTTGTGTCTGAAACACTGTTGTCATCCACTGCCCCTGGCCCTTAAAATCTTTCCACCTCCTCTCTGGAGATGACCT
>NW_008378350.1:0-215 GCF_000622305.1 Nannospalax galili
ACAGCCAGTGCTCTTAACTGCTGAGCCATCTCTCCATCCCCAATCAAGGCCATTTTTCCAACTTCTTTTAAAGCCACAGAATCATTTCTTCCTAGGAAGTTATATAAAAATGAGATCTAAAACACTGTGCATCCAGAGGCAGCTTAGGGCCAGGTTCCACTAAGAGCTTTAGAGTCACTGCTTTAGGCCGCAAGCCTTTTTAAAGATGAGAAGAC
>NW_008378351.1:0-215 GCF_000622305.1 Nannospalax galili
GTCAATACAGATGAAACTTTGAAGTCAGTACCAGCTTGATTTCTCCTTTTTTCTTCTTTAGCTTATGGGTGTAGTGTCTTCAGCAGCTGCATCTGTTCATCAAATTCCAGTGGCAAGAGAGGATTAGTATGTAGCCGATGAACTCAAAATACTAAACATCAAAAAATATACAACTCATTGAATATGGGCAAGGAGCTGGATAGGCAGTTCTCCAA
>NW_008378352.1:0-215 GCF_000622305.1 Nannospalax galili
GCCTTGAACTCCTGATCTTCCTGACTACTTTCCAAGTACTATGATGCACAAGCAGGTCAACCATGATTTTTAAAGCTACGTTGTAATGCTTCCAAATCATTTTAAATATTGAACTCACTTATTTCTATAGCTAATCAGTATTGTTCCATTAATTAAACTGATTATGATAACTAAATGGACTCCTATTTCAACCAAAGAGCATTATTTTAGTACCA
>NW_008378353.1:0-215 GCF_000622305.1 Nannospalax galili
AGATTAGCTAATCAGAAAAAAGCAAAATACCAAGTAATGTTTTAAAATGTTCTTTACCAGGAGTACAGATGCTCAATCTCACTAAAGGTTCAATTCAAATTGTGGATAAGAAATTTAGAACACACCTTAGAAGACTTCCTTTGGCTTCTTCTTGTCCAAACTATCACCAGTTTATCTGGTTGCCTGCCAAATAAGAAGAAATTAAATATAATTTA
>NW_008378354.1:0-215 GCF_000622305.1 Nannospalax galili
ACAGCCAGTGCTCTTAACTGCTGAGCCATCTCTCCATCCCCAATCAAGGCCGTTTTTCCAACTTCTTTTAAAGCCACAGAATCATTTCTTCCTAGGAACTTATATAAAAATGAAATCTAAAACACTGTGCATCCAGCGGCAGCTTAGGGCCAGGTTCCACTAACAGCTTTAGAGTCACTGCTTTAGGCCGCAAGCCTTTTTAAAGATGAGAAGAC
>NW_008378355.1:0-215 GCF_000622305.1 Nannospalax galili
GCAGGTTATAAAATTAATCTACAAAAATCAGTAGCCTTTCTATATACTAATAACAAGCAGTCAGAGTAAGAGTACATGGAAACCCTTTCATTCACGATAACATTTTTTTAAAACTCTAATAACAAACCTGACCAAAGACATCAAAGATCTCTACAATGAAAATGTTAAATCTTTATTTATTTATTTATTTATTTATTTATTTATTTATTTATTTA
>NW_008378356.1:0-215 GCF_000622305.1 Nannospalax galili
TCACGATGCTTCTGAGTACCTGTATTTAGTAAAATCTGCCCATGTAGATTTGCCTCTAGTTTAGCTAGTCCCTGGAAAAATGTGATTCTCCCTCCATGAGTATAATTGATTTCCTGTAGCTCCTCATCTTGAGGTGGCATCCTGTGAAATTTCCCCTATTCACCCTGAAATGGCCACTTGTTTTGACATTATAAAAACTTGTTAAATTACTTTTG
>NW_008378357.1:0-215 GCF_000622305.1 Nannospalax galili
GGCTGGATCAAGTGGTATATGTGTTTCAGCTTTCTGACGAAGCTGCACACTGATTCCCACAGTGACTGTTACAGTTTGCATTCACACCAGCAGTGAATAAGTGTTGACTTTTCCCACATCCTAGCCCGCATTTGTTCACGTTTTGTTTTTTGGCTCTTAGGCATTCGGACTGGGGTAAAATGAAATATCAAATAATTTTAATTTGCATTTCCCTG
>NW_008378358.1:0-215 GCF_000622305.1 Nannospalax galili
GGCAATGAATGAGCTTTCCCCTTTCTCCACATCCTCACCAGCATTTGGAATTTGACATTCTCTTAATCTTAGCCAGTCCGACTGGAATAAGATGAAATCTTAAAGTGGTTTTGATTTTCGTTTCTCTAATTGATAAGAATGCTGAGCAGTTTGTAAGGTGCTACTCAGGCATTTTTATTTCTTGGCTTGAGAATACTCTGTTTAGGTCTATCACC
>NW_008378359.1:0-215 GCF_000622305.1 Nannospalax galili
CATGGGGCCACAGTGTTGGCTCATTCAAGCAATGGATATCACACTCAAGCAGTGTGATGACACATTGGAGCATTGTGATAGCACAATTGGTATTGCAAGGGGACATTGAGCTTGGTGTTTGTGGCTTGAGCATGGTGACAACACAATGGATCATTGTAAAGAAAAAAAGGTGCATTGTGATGGCACAATGTGCATTGTGATGGCACACTGGAGCA
>NW_008378360.1:0-215 GCF_000622305.1 Nannospalax galili
TCCCTTCTCAGTGTTACAATATGTCTTCACAATGTTGCATTGTGCCATCACCATGCTCACTGTGGCATCAAAATGCTCCATTTCGTCATTACAATGATCCCTTTTGTTGTCACCATGCTCAATATGCAAAATTGGTGTTCAATTTCCCCTCTCGATCCCCCAAAGTGACATCTCAATGCTCCAATGTGACCTCACAATGCTCCAGTGTTTCACCA
>NW_008378361.1:0-215 GCF_000622305.1 Nannospalax galili
CATCTCCCCATTCATGCTGGATTTTTCTGGCTTGATCTTGTACATGCTGTCATAACCTCTGAGTTCATGTGTTCAGCTGCCTGGCTGTATCTGGAAAACAGTGTTTCACGATATTCATCCACTACCTTTGACTCTGTTCCCTTTTCTGAGATGATCCCTGCGACTTTGGAGGGGAGGGTGTGATACAAACGTCCCATTCAGGGATGAGCACCCCA
>NW_008378362.1:0-215 GCF_000622305.1 Nannospalax galili
AGATGACCACAAGGAAACAGAGTCTTCTAGACAGCTACTTCCAGGTCAGTTGCTTATATGAACTCACAGCAATGGTGACAGCATGCACAAGTCCCCGCTTGAACCTGACCAAATCCCAGTATAGTCATAAGGAAGTGGTAATAAATTCCAACCTAAGGAACTTTCGGCAACTGATGGCTGCTGGCAGAGGGAGACACGGTGTCTTAAGATGGCGG
>NW_008378363.1:0-215 GCF_000622305.1 Nannospalax galili
AAGCACATGAGAAGGAAAAGAGCAATTGAGCTAATTCTACAATAAGAGATGTGAAATTCTGGCTGAAAAGGTGGTGATAGATGTAGCAGATGATGCCAATCAAGTGATTGGTAACTGATCGTGAAAATAGATATAGAGCATCAAATATAACCTAGCTGAAAAACTGTGGGGAAATATTTTGCCACAGTAAAGTAAGAAAATTCATTCTTGAGTTG
>NW_008378364.1:0-215 GCF_000622305.1 Nannospalax galili
GGATAATCCCTGCAGAAAAATGATTTTGCCTCCCTCAACACCCATTGATTGCCTGTGGCTCTTAATCTAGAGGTGGGATCCTATGAAATTTATGGCATGTCAGCTGATGTCATGTTGATTTTGTTTAGGTAACTTATGTGTGGGGATTTCATGGGTGTACCACACACCCTGTTATGTCTAGAAGACAGTGGCCAGCAGCAAGCATCTTGGTCCTC
>NW_008378365.1:0-215 GCF_000622305.1 Nannospalax galili
GAATTCATGAAATCCAATGGGGAAGCTATGGGAAGGTGCCAATAGGGAAGGGGGTATAAAAGTGATTAAGATGCTATATATGATCAAATCCATCAAAGCACCTTATATGCATGTATGAAATTCTCAATAAATTATTAAAAAATATGCTATTTATGAAATACACGAAACTTCAAAAAACATACAAAAATACCTGAAAATAACCAAAAAGTATGTAA
>NW_008378366.1:0-215 GCF_000622305.1 Nannospalax galili
GAAATTCCAGGTTTACTAGGTGGAAAAAAATGCTTCAGCACAAAATCAAGAGGCAGTACATCTAATAACAATGTTGAGAAAAAGTTGTAGGATTTGGAGACAAGTGTGTATATGACACATGTGTCAACTTATCCTTAGAAAAAATATTAAATAATACTCAAGTGTTAAGGATAACTTTTTAAAATCATGCTAGTTACACATGCCTTTAATCCCAG
>NW_008378367.1:0-215 GCF_000622305.1 Nannospalax galili
CTGCACCCTGTGATGTGAAAATGGTCGTGTCACCTACCCTCTCTGAAGTGAACATGGTTGTGTCACCTGCCCCTCTGACTTGCAGATGGCCATGTCACCTGCCCCTCCAACATGCTGATGATCGTGTCACCTGCCCCCTCTGACGAGCAGATGTTCATGTCTGCGGCCCTCTCTGACGTGAACATGTTCCTGTCACCTGCCCTCTCTGACGTGCG
>NW_008378368.1:0-215 GCF_000622305.1 Nannospalax galili
CAGAGAAAAAGAAAAAGATGGACAATTAAGATGCTGTTTTTATGGTTTCAAATGTGCATCTCTGTGTCAGTGAGCATATGCAAATACATATGTTTCTAACAAGCTGTGAACACTGGACAGAAACCTTTCCCAATGAATGTAAAAATTTCAAGTGCTTCTTTTTACTTCATGTCAATTTTATTAGTTTTTACTCAAGTTACAACTCACTTCTGACA
>NW_008378369.1:0-215 GCF_000622305.1 Nannospalax galili
TACTACTGTAATAATTATTTCCTTACATTCTTGTTTTAATTTCATCAATTTTCCAGCTAATGTCCTATTTTCCAGGGTGCTTCCAGGAAACTCCCATTGGATTTTGCTGCTATTTTTGTTTCTCTTTAGTCTTCTGAATTCCCTAACTGTTCTGAATTCTTTTATTGTCTTTTATAAGCTTGATGCCAAAAACTTAATTTCCAGTTGTCTCAAGT
>NW_008378370.1:0-215 GCF_000622305.1 Nannospalax galili
ACAGTTATACAGTATTGTGCTCAGTATAAACCCTGTAAGACATAAAATTAATGAGTTTTAAACCTTTATTTATTATTTTTATTTTATGTGTATGCATGCACTGCCTGCATGTAGATAAGTGCACCTGTGTCATGCAATGCTTGCAGAGGTCAGAAAAGGCCATTGGATCCCCTGGAACTGGAGTTATGGAGAGTTGTTAGCTGTCATGTGGGTGC
>NW_008378371.1:0-215 GCF_000622305.1 Nannospalax galili
ACCAAGCCTGAATTTTCTTTTCTATCCTAAATCCATCTTCCATATTGTCCAATGTACACAAGATGAGAGAACATAGTTCACTGACAGGAGAGGAACTCTTGGTCTGGCTGCATTCTTGTGAATCTAGAAAATGTCAGTTAACTGTCTGCATAGAACCCAAATTTCCAAATCAGGAAGCAGAAAGTCATTCCATCCTGCCTAACCCTCAGACTCCA
>NW_008378372.1:0-215 GCF_000622305.1 Nannospalax galili
GGTGTTACAGCGGGTTATAGCCGGATGTTTGGTGGCTGGGCCTGTGGGCATGAGCTCTCGGCTCTTTGTGTTAATACCACTCACAGCAGGTGTGCTTGGAAGAGGTGGGGGTGGGCAAGGGAGCGGGGTGAACAGGAAGGAGAATGAGGATTCTGCCTCAGGACCCCAGACCCCCAAATCCCATCAGCGTCACTCCCCTATGCCGGGTCTCTGTG
>NW_008378373.1:0-215 GCF_000622305.1 Nannospalax galili
CATTTAACTCTTTACTTACACTTTCCTGTGGGGTATTTCTGACTATGAGGTCAGCCCAAATAAGCCAATTTATTTTTACTCTTAAGGTTGGTTTTAGATCTCATCTTCAGGAGTCACACGAGCTTTTGAGGAGGCCCTTGTTCCTTAGGCCTTTCTTTTATGATTTCCATCTATATGATTATAAGTCAAAGGTCCTTCTTGACAATGGCTGGCTT
>NW_008378374.1:0-215 GCF_000622305.1 Nannospalax galili
TGACGTCCATCATTTCATCTGTGCAACAGATCTCAGGCTGGACATGGAGCATGGTCATGCCCCCCACTTGGGTAGTAAGAAAGAAACAGCCTGAGGATATACCAGAGATCACTTGTCTAGCAAGTACAAGGCTCAGCTCATGAGCCTGGAATGGCAATACACATGTAAAATCCCAGCATTCAGGACGTAGAGGCAAGAGAATCACAAGTTCAAGG
>NW_008378375.1:0-215 GCF_000622305.1 Nannospalax galili
GTGGGGTCAAGAGAAACTATTTGAGGAATATTAATTTTTTTCTGAAATTCTATAAAAGACATGAACATACAAATTGAAAGGGGCGAATGCACCACAAAAAGAATAAAACCCAAATAAGAAAGGCTTCGAAAGAGAGATGTCTTAGAACAGCTGGAGAGACGACGCAGTGTTGGAATGACAACTGAGATTAGTGGTCATTTCTCATCAGAATCCAC
>NW_008378376.1:0-215 GCF_000622305.1 Nannospalax galili
CTTTTCTTTTTTTTTAAAATGTGGGTTCTGGTGGCTCAAACTCAGGTCCTTGGGCAAATGCTCTTTTGATTGAACCATCTCCCCAGCCCTTCAATTTAGGAAGAATTTTCACTGTATGTAGATAGTCACACACTGTTTCTCTTACAAGCCTGATTCTCTGTGGAGCAAGAAACCAGCAGCAAGTCCCCTCTGTGACCCGCTCTGCCATTGTCCGA
>NW_008378377.1:0-215 GCF_000622305.1 Nannospalax galili
CCTGTCTTTCTCCCACCTAAAACCTCACCCCTCCACTCCTGATGCCTTTTTACATGGGGGGGGGCAGTTGCCTCCAGTGGGCAATCACTTCCTTGATCATTGTGGTGGGTGCACTGATTCTGTATTCTGCTGTATTGCCCCATGTTGTAAGAGCCTAATTCAGGCTTATTGCAGCATCTTTTACCAAATACATGCATCTAACCTAGACAGCGTAT
>NW_008378378.1:0-215 GCF_000622305.1 Nannospalax galili
ACACTCATGGCTTCATGCGATACAATTGTTTCTACTTTTAGCATTGTTAATATATGGATGGACTGATGAACCAAGCCTCAACTTGGAATGTGAGATTGACCGAGCTCATACATAATATGAATGAAGAGGCTGGATTCCTTTAGACTCCAGCACAATGCTTCATCCATATTTTCCTCAAAAAGAACTTTTGCTTTTGTTGTCATCAGTGATTGGTA
>NW_008378379.1:0-215 GCF_000622305.1 Nannospalax galili
TAAAAATTATAGGTATATGATTTTCTGTAATTTTTTGGTTGAATCTTCAAAAATTTGATGACTCCACTGGATTTAATCTTTAGTGCATTCAAATTTGCTTCATAATGGGTAACGTAAATATTGTATCACAAAAATGAATGCTTACCTCGCAAAGTAGTGGACCATTTTAAACTTATTTCTTAGGAAAGACTGACCTCTTGTGGCTACTTTCAAAA
>NW_008378380.1:0-215 GCF_000622305.1 Nannospalax galili
GAGAAGGAAACTGAAGGAGAACTTGGAATAAATCTGACCAAGGACACCAAATATCTCTACATTGAAAACTTTAAAGCTCTAAAGAAAGAGATTGATGAAGGCACCAGAAGATGGAAGGAACTCCAATGATGGTTTGCAAGAATTAATATTGTGAAAATGGCCACCCTACCAAAAGCAATATATAAATTCAGTGCAATCCCAATCAAAATCCCCAT
>NW_008378381.1:0-215 GCF_000622305.1 Nannospalax galili
TTTGTATGTGACTTGTTTTTCTTTTGCTGCTTTCAGTATTCTCTCTTCTGTGCATTTAGTGTTTTTACTATGATATATAATGGGGAGTTTCTTTTCTGATCCTATTTTCTGATCCTTTTCTAACCTGTTCTTTCTTCTTCCTGTATTTGTATGGGGATGTCTTCCCTTAATTTCAGGAAACTCTCTTCTACAATCCTGTTTAAGATCTGGTCAAC
>NW_008378382.1:0-215 GCF_000622305.1 Nannospalax galili
TGAGCATTTGTAAGTATTGGGCCTGTATTACTAGGTTATAGTTGTGTACTCGCCTTTAACATGAAAGAATAAGAATGCTTTCATGGCCTGAGTTATAGAATTCAGAAGAGGAATTTCTGTAATAACATTGATCATAGATACAATTTACAGAAAAGAGATTAACACATACTGCTAATAAAAGATATTGAATTCCTTTTTCTAAAAAATATCTTCTG
>NW_008378383.1:0-215 GCF_000622305.1 Nannospalax galili
TTCAGACATAACTACAGGAACCAGGATAATGGAAAGGAACCAGGGAGGTAAGAAAAAGAAAGAACCTGAACGAGAAGACCAGTAGGAATCAGGCATTAATAAGGGGAGATATGAATAAAAATTGGGTTAGTTTAAGGGAGGCAGGGAGGTAAGGGTACACAAGTAACCTAGAGGATAAAGGGAAAGAAGGAGCTCAAGAGAGGTAGAACCATAGG
>NW_008378384.1:0-215 GCF_000622305.1 Nannospalax galili
CGCAATGTGGGTGTTGGGAACCGAATCCGGGTCCTCTTCAAGAGCAGCCAGGGCTCTTAACCACTGAGTAATCTCTCCAGCTCATAATGATTTACAAATTTATTAAAGAGGGAATGAAGCTGAGGAGATGGCTCAGTTAGCAAACCACTTGTCTTGAAAGCACGAAGACCCTAGGTGGATTCCCAGAACCCATACAAAAATGCTGGACTTCCTGA
>NW_008378385.1:0-215 GCF_000622305.1 Nannospalax galili
ATTTCCAATTCTAATCCTCCTCCAGTTCCTCCTGGGTGTCCATAATCCACCTCCTAACTTCATGTCTATCTACATTTCACTCTGTTTATCAATCAATCGATCGATCATCTACCTATCTCTCTATCATCTATTTATCTACATACTCCTGAATTCAATTAGTGTTGCCACATACACCTGGTTCTAGGGCTGTTGCCCTTAGCATGGGCAATCCATGC
>NW_008378386.1:0-215 GCF_000622305.1 Nannospalax galili
CCTGAGTCCTCTGCAAGAATAGTCATTGCTCTTAACCACTGAGTCATCTCTCTAGCCCAGAAATTTACTTTCTTAATCATCGACATTGAATAGGAACCTCCTACCTCCATTTTTCAATCTCTTTTTAAAATGAAGATCATATTCAAGGAAACAGACTAGATCAGGGGGTTAAAGTGAAAGCATATACAGTGGTTTAAAGTAGAATCAAGCATCTT
>NW_008378387.1:0-215 GCF_000622305.1 Nannospalax galili
TCCAACCCCTGATCTGTCTCTGCCAGAGTTTCTAAATAACAGTGCAGACAGTTCTATAACCGGTACAGGGAAGCTTCATGCATCCTTGAAAACCCCTGGAAGGTCAGTGACCACCACAATCACTTCATTTTGCACATTGGGAAGTGGAGACACAGAGAGGTGAAACAATGTGCCCGAGACACATAGCAGGAAGTTGCTGATCCAGGGTTGGAACC
>NW_008378388.1:0-215 GCF_000622305.1 Nannospalax galili
TGATCAGGGTCTTGACTTGGGATTGTACTCAGACCCCATCAGGGATACCGCACAAAGGTAAGGAAAGGGTTCTCTGCACGCATTGGTCCCCTGCCCACGTTTATCATATGCTAAACTACTACTTGTTGAATGAATGCATGAGTAGGTGAATGAACAACCAGATGAGCTTAGAGCAAAGAGAGACAGGAAGACATGGGAGGGTGTGTGGGAGCAAT
>NW_008378389.1:0-215 GCF_000622305.1 Nannospalax galili
TTCTTAATTTCTCCTTTTACCCACTCACTGTTTAGGAGTGTGTTGTTTAATCACCATGAGTTAGTGTAGTGTCTAGAGCTTTGTCCAGTGTTAATTTTGAGCTTTATTGCATTGCAGTCCAATAGAATGCATAGAATTATTTCAATTTTTTTGTATATGTTGAAGTTTGTTTTGTGGCCCAGTATGTGGCCAATTTTTGAAAAAGTTCCATGGGG
>NW_008378390.1:0-214 GCF_000622305.1 Nannospalax galili
CCAACACTTGGGAGGCAGAGGCAGGTGGATCTCTGTGAGTTCAAGAACAGCTTGTTTTACATAGGAGTTCTAGGCCAGCTGGGGCTACAAGGAGACCCTGTGTCAAAAAGACAAAAAAAAAATTTTTTTAAGCAACTAGGCGAGGTAGCGCAAGCCTTTAGTTCCAGTACTTGGGAGGCAGAGGCAGGCAGATCTTTGTGAGTTTGAGGCTAGC
>NW_008378391.1:0-215 GCF_000622305.1 Nannospalax galili
GATAAAACATGCCATCATTTGTATATACTCAGAGCTTAGTACCCATGAGGTAGAGGAAAATGGGGGTCATAGCAGTAAGGCAGCTTTAGATCAGGAGATCCTGTCTGCTCATTCTGTTGGCATCAGTCCTTTGACCTAGATTGGTCAGACATGGTGATGGACACTTGCTCTGATGAATAACCCCAAATCCCAACAAAGAGATCGACTGTTTCTGC
>NW_008378392.1:0-215 GCF_000622305.1 Nannospalax galili
CAGGTGACACGACCATGTCCACGTCAGAGGGGGCAGTTGACATGACCCTCTGCACATTAGAGGGGGCAGATGACACCACCATGTCCATGTGCGAGGGGTCAGGTGACACGAACATGTGCACATTAGAGGTGCAGGTGACACGACAATGTGCACGTCAGAGAGGCAAGGTGCCACGACCATGTGCACGTCAGAGAGGGAAGGTGATACGACCATCT
>NW_008378393.1:0-215 GCF_000622305.1 Nannospalax galili
AAAAAAAATTAAGCTAGATCTATTCCACACTTAACAAGGTGAACTTCCAGGGGATAAAGATATAAATGAAGGGGCTGGAGAAATGGCTCAGTGGCTAGAGTATGACCTAAAACTCACTGTGTTGCCCAAGATTATCTCAAAGTCACAGCAATCCTGACTGCTGGGATTATAAACATGAACCATCATGAACAGTTCCGAGCTCTTTTTTTTTTTTT
>NW_008378394.1:0-215 GCF_000622305.1 Nannospalax galili
GACTTACAGTAATTATCTCTACCCTCATTCCAGATAAGCTTAGTTGACTTAGTGGAACACCTTTACCAAAAGAACAAAACTGATGTTCCTGAAACACAATGATAGAAGGAGATCCTCACTGCAGTGACCGACTCGTCTGAGATGTAGAGACTTTTGAGATCTGATTGAACCTTAGTATCTTCCTCTTCCTTTTCCAGCTCTGATCTTCCTCTTTT
>NW_008378395.1:0-215 GCF_000622305.1 Nannospalax galili
CAAAGGTGAGCCAGGAGGAGAGCAGGAGGCACCCTGCTGAAAAAGGGAGTCCTTCGATCAGATGCCGAGCCGGCTTGCGGCTATCCGGACATGAAGAGACTGCGACCCTAACAGCAGGGGTCCCCAACAAGTGCCCACAAATGTATATAAACACTTGCCTAAACCTTAATAAAGGAGCTCCTGCTGGACAAGACTCCCTGCCTCCTTGGTGGTTC
>NW_008378396.1:0-215 GCF_000622305.1 Nannospalax galili
AGAAACAAATTATACCAATGGCCTCCTTAAGTCCCTTGAGAGAAATCCATCTTCAGTCCTTGATACTAGGGAGCTACTACCAACTTTGCCCTGGAATTCTGAACAGTTTTCAGAGAGACAGCAGGGGTGGGGGCGATCTAGAAATTGTTAGAGAAAAAGTACTGCCAAGCATCTAATCTGTTTTGTAACACTCCACAAATCACTGAAAGAGCAGG
>NW_008378397.1:0-215 GCF_000622305.1 Nannospalax galili
ACCCAGTCCCCCATCTCTGCCTCCTCAGAGGCCCCCACACACACCAGTGTTCGTGCATTCTCTCATGTTTATTAAGGCCTATTGAGCCAAGTTTGTGTCCCCAAATGTGAGTCCATCCACTGGGGCTGGGTCAAATTATTTAGCATCATGCCCTTGAAGAAAACCAACTCTCCCTCTCCCAGTAGTTTCTCAGCTAAGCTTGGAGCTTCTTACCC
>NW_008378398.1:0-215 GCF_000622305.1 Nannospalax galili
GAGTTACGGACAGTTGCTAGCTGCCATGTAGGTGCTGGGATTCGAACCCAGATCTTCTGCAAGAACAACCAGTGTTCTCAACCATTGAGCCATCTCTTTAGCCCCCAGAAACAGTATTTTTTTAAAGGTATTTATAAAAATTTTTTTAAAAGAAAGAAAAAAAACAAATAAAAGAGATGTAAAAGTTATAGATTTAAAGAAGTTTAAGGAAAAGA
>NW_008378399.1:0-215 GCF_000622305.1 Nannospalax galili
GCTGGTATGCAGTAGGCACACAATACATGCTCTGGTTAGAGTGTCTCAGAGTTCATCTGAGGTGGCGTGGCTCCCTCCTATGTTGGGTGGGCCTGAGGTTGGGGAGGGCTGGTACTCACCTCGGGGGCTGTAGCCAGGGGCATCCATGAAGGACAGGCCCAGCCGCTCCTCCTCCTGCAGGGTGCTCTGGTCCGTGAAGCTGCGATCCACAGCAC
>NW_008378400.1:0-215 GCF_000622305.1 Nannospalax galili
GTTCTGTATGCCTCTTGTACCTTGATATGTATTACTTTCCTTAGATTTGGGGAATTTTCTTCTATGATTTTATAAAAATACATTCTGTACCTTTTGCTGTAGATTTCTTCTTCTTCCATGCCTATGATTCATAGGTTTGGTCTTTTTACAACGTACTAGAAATCTTGCATATTCCCTTCCTGGCTTATTTTAGATTTGACATTTCCTTTGATCCA
>NW_008378401.1:0-215 GCF_000622305.1 Nannospalax galili
GGTCCCTGGCTCTCTGTGGCTACTGGGAGCTGGCAGCTCTGCCGGCCGCTGTCAGCTGCCCGGGCGGGTTCTGTTCCAAGCTGCCGGCGCTCTCTCTGTGTACCCGATCCATCGGCCACCAGATCATGAGGGGAGGTGCAAGAACGGCGAAAGCAAGATCTTCCCGAGTGGTTGTTTATGAAGGGACAGCCCCCTCCGGGGAGACTGAATCATAG
>NW_008378402.1:0-215 GCF_000622305.1 Nannospalax galili
TCATCCTCAGCTACAGAGGATACAGAGTTCTAGGCCAGCCTGGGATGCATGCCAGTAGTTAAGAGCACTGGCTGCTCTTGAAGAGGTCCTGGGTTTGGTTCCTAGCACCCACGTGGAGGCTAACCAAACCAGGTCAGTGAGATGTCCCAGCATGCTGAGGAACATGTCACCAAGCCCGATGGCCTGAGTTTGATCCCAGGGACCCACACAGTATA
>NW_008378403.1:0-215 GCF_000622305.1 Nannospalax galili
TATCAGTCCTCCTCTATTTAAATGCTCAGAAATATAGTATATAAATTCAAATGTAAATATTGATACAAGGGTAATACCTGACTTTGTATGTAACTATTTTTTCTTTGTCTTCCAAATATAGTGTTAAGTAAATTTAAAAAAATAGATATCAACTTGGAACAAACTTTCCAAACACTTGGAGTATATGGAGAACATTTTGATTCAAACACCCTCAT
>NW_008378404.1:0-215 GCF_000622305.1 Nannospalax galili
TCACATGGCTCTGGGAATCTGATCTGAGATCCTCATGCTAGCAAGGCAGGCAACTTAGAGATTCCATTGTCTATCCACCCCCAGACCATGGTAGTTTATAATGTTTATGGTGTTGTTATTCAGATAATTTTGTTTGTATAGATTCTTCCAATTTGAGGCAATGTACTTTTTGTGTCTCTTTCATTGCCCTTCCATGTGTACTCCTTCCCCTCTTC
>NW_008378405.1:0-215 GCF_000622305.1 Nannospalax galili
CAGGAGAAGGCCTAGGCTAAAAGCAGTAATGGGGACAAAGTATTGTTAGAGTTGCTGGTCAGGATCCAGGATATTCCAGACACACAGGGCAGGGTTTGACTATCAGAGTATTCTGGGGGAATAAGGCAGGAATATCAGGAGTGCAGCCTGGGGCCAGGGTGTACGTGAGAACACATGGGGATTCTTTAAGTAGCTAGGTAGATTAGGTGTGTACC
>NW_008378406.1:0-215 GCF_000622305.1 Nannospalax galili
TATTGCCCACTGTAGCATGAGGGAGTTTCATTGATGGGAGTTGAGAGATGCATTAGTATTCTCTCTATCCCTAGTACCATTATATTCCATGAGTCCTAGGTGTAGAGGTTCCATTGTAGATCTCTCACTCAGGGTTGGGCATCTCACAGACACTTATTCTCTGTGTGGGATCAGTTGTAGAAATCTGTAATTGTCTTGGTTGCAAGAGAAGCTAC
>NW_008378407.1:0-215 GCF_000622305.1 Nannospalax galili
ATATCAATCGAATAGCTTGCTTCATTTTGCAATTCTATCGTTTTTAATTATGTATTTTAGTATTCTTTCTTAAGTGCCTACGCAATTATGTTTGCATCATTTTCTGGTGGAATCAACCCCTTTATCAAAGGATACTGCTTTATTCTTGGTGAATTTTCTCATTTTGGTTTCAGCTTTGTTAGAAGTTAATGTGGTCGTCAAATACATATATATAT
>NW_008378408.1:0-215 GCF_000622305.1 Nannospalax galili
AAAGGAGCCAGGGGCTCCTCCCAAGCCCATGTGACCCCTGAGGAACACATCTTCAAAAGACCTTAAGAGCAAAAATAAATTGGTTTATGTGGGCCAACTACATGGTCTTAAACACCCAAAAGGAAAGTATAGACATGATTAAAGGGATTAAAGGATTAAAGAACCCATGTGTAGAGCTAAAAGCTACATAACAAGAAACAATGCCAGACAGGAGA
>NW_008378409.1:0-215 GCF_000622305.1 Nannospalax galili
TACATCCCTGCATCCCACAATGAAAGGAGAGAACCAACTCCTGAAAGTTGTTCTTTGACTCCACAAACACGCCAGGCAAGCACACGTATATGAACATACATACATACCCAAATAACAATAAATAAAAGAATTCTTAATTTTAAAAAATTAAGTCTATAATGTATGCTCTGAAGTAGTTTAAAATGTAATTATTTATGAGTCAGTGTGCATGGAAT
>NW_008378410.1:0-215 GCF_000622305.1 Nannospalax galili
TGCCATCACAATGCTCTATTGTGCCATCACAATGATAAAATATGACTTTACTGTGTTCCATTGTGATATCACAGTGCTCTAATGTGACATTCCAATTTTCCAATGTCCCCAAACTGTCGCCCTGTGTGACCTTATATTGCTCCAATACGCCACCACAGTGTTAGTATAGGACTACTAAGGTTCCAATGTGACATCACAATAATCCAGTGTGAAAT
>NW_008378411.1:0-215 GCF_000622305.1 Nannospalax galili
CCAGGTGAAAGGAAATGTCTTTTCTGAAGTTGTAAATGGCAAGGGTCATCATATTGGTGTTACTGAGGGTCATAGTTTATTACCTAATGTCAATAACTGGCCAATGGAAGCAATGAAGAAACGACCAATAGAGCAACAGCAACATCAATCCACATCATATGGTGGACATGATTAAACTCCTAATTTTGTCCTTCCTGAATGACAAAATAAGCCTT
>NW_008378412.1:0-215 GCF_000622305.1 Nannospalax galili
CATTTCTTGACTATTGTGAGAAAAATTACCAAGAGCAGGCATTATGAACCTCACAATTCTCATGACCTGCCAGAGTCATTGATCCCACCCACAGAGACTAGCTCTGTGGTCTTCATCTTCAAATGATTGTTCTTAAGAATCTCATAGCTCTATATGAAAAGCTGGGCAGGCAGTGGTCATGGAAGGTTTGGACAGTGTCCTATCCCTGCAACATC
>NW_008378413.1:0-215 GCF_000622305.1 Nannospalax galili
TGCTGTTTTGGGAGATTGAGAAACCTTTGGGGCACGTTTCCTAACAGGCAGGAGCACACCTCTGTGAGCAGGCCATGAAGGTTATATCCACCTTTGGGCAGTCTCAGCTCTCCTTCTGGCCATCTTTGATGATAAGCCAAATCTCCATGTAAGTTCATGAGCTTTGTCTCTGAAAGGTAGTATATTCCTTGGGCTATCAGTCCTATTCATCAGAC
>NW_008378414.1:0-215 GCF_000622305.1 Nannospalax galili
TTCCTAAAATTATGGCCACCACCAAAGTTAAACCAAGAGGATATCAACAGTCTAAAGAGACCCATAACTAAAAAGGAAATTGAAACAGTAATATAAAATCTCCCAAGTAAAAAAAGCCCTGGTCCAGATGGATTCACAGCAGAATTCTAGCAGACATTTAAAGAAAAATCTACAACTAATACTGCTTAAATTATTCAAAAAGATAGAAACAGAGG
>NW_008378415.1:0-215 GCF_000622305.1 Nannospalax galili
TGGATAAGATCATAGTCTAGTCTATACATGAGTGAAATTCTCAGGAATAAGCAAAATATTAACAAAATGCCAATAAATGGTTTTATAGCAGATTATAACTAAACGTAAACCTATCAGTTTATACAATGCTGCATTTTAAAATCAATGTGCATACGGGCTGGAATGATGGCTCAGCGGTTGGGAGAAGTGGCTGCTCTTTCAGGACCCAGATTCAA
>NW_008378416.1:0-215 GCF_000622305.1 Nannospalax galili
GCCTCTGCCTCCCTAGTGCTGGGATTAAAGGCGTGTGCCACCAAGCCTGGCTGTTAACTGTATTTTTTAAGCCATATCTTGAAATGAGAAGGATTAAAGTAACCACATCCCAAATCTCAGTGTTCTTGGTCTTATCTGGCTTCGGTCTGGATTTTTCCATTTAAAACCCACAATGGTGTCTTCTGAATAAAGCCCTTAGTGGAACACCCTTATCC
>NW_008378417.1:0-215 GCF_000622305.1 Nannospalax galili
TGATGTTGAACATCTTTTAAGATGTTTCATGGCCATCTTTACTTCTTTTTTCGAGAACTCTCTGTTCAGCTCCTTATTCCATCTTTTAATTGGGTTAATTCTTGTCTTGATTCTCTGTTTTTTGAGCTCGTTATATATATACATATATATATATGTATATATATATATATATGTATATATATATATATATAAAATATATTCTGGATATTTAACTG
>NW_008378418.1:0-215 GCF_000622305.1 Nannospalax galili
TTGACCCATTGTGTCATCACCATGCTTAATGTGCAAACATGGTGCTCAGTATTCCCTCAAAAACTCCCCAATATCGTGTGACATCATGATACTCCGTAGTGCCATCAAAATGTTACAGTATGATTTCACAATGTTCCATTTTGACATCACAAGGCTCCAATGTGAAAACACAATGCTCAATATGTAAACACAGTGCTCAATGTCTCCTCACATTC
>NW_008378419.1:0-215 GCF_000622305.1 Nannospalax galili
TGACGCCATGCATGCCTTTCCTTCCCTTCCACTGACAAGGTGACCAGCAAATATAATGAGTTATATAGTAAATTATTTTGCATTTACAGCTTTCTAGTTTGAGGCCAGTGATCAGCTATTAGTTTTTGTTTTGTTTTGTTGTCACTAAAAAGATGGATAGAAACTATTTCCAGCTTTTCTGGCCATATGGTCCCTGTCAGAACTATTTAACTCTG
>NW_008378420.1:0-215 GCF_000622305.1 Nannospalax galili
TGCATGGAGAGCCTACTGGGTGGTGTGAACTGACAGAAAAGGATGTAGGTTTCTGGAGAATGTTGAGGAAAATTTGAATAATTAGGATTCTCTGCCCCGCCATGCTTTCTGTTCATTGAGACAATAAAACTACACTTAACCAACTTGTGTTTTATTAACAGGTAATCTAATTTTCAATAGTAACTAACCCTAAAGTGGAGAATCTGCAGTGTCAT
>NW_008378421.1:0-215 GCF_000622305.1 Nannospalax galili
TGGCCAAGAAGACATTACAATAATGAACACATATTCACCAAACTCTGGTGCATCCAACTTCACAAAAACAGTACTACAGGACTTGAAGTCCCAGATTAATCCTAACTCATTAATAGTAGGGGACTTCAATTCCCAATTGTCTCTATTAGACAGGTGAACAGGACAGAGAATTAAGAGAGAGACAGCTGAATTAAACAATACCATACATCAAATTG
>NW_008378422.1:0-215 GCF_000622305.1 Nannospalax galili
AGGTATAATCACTCATAGCCTATACTGTGGATATCCTTATGACAATCTTATGTGTAATGAAATTGATTTGAGAGTAGTCATACCATTTACCTGGGACATGCTTAAGTTGCACAGTTTGGGTGGTCAGAGAAGAGAGTTTGATAGGTTGTCTAATCCACTCCATCTTTATTTACTAACCCATTGATACAACATTGTAGAATCTGTGTACTTAGCCT
>NW_008378423.1:0-215 GCF_000622305.1 Nannospalax galili
TTCTTTTTTATATGCTAAATGTGCAAGAAAGTTCCAAAACTCTGGATCAGATATGTCTACTGATAAGATCCAGGGTGCAACCTGATACACCTCATGTCAAAATTTTAAGCTTTCCTCTTTTGCAATTTTAAGCTCTCTGGAATTAAGCAGGGTCTTAAGAGAATGAATCTGAAGTTTTTTCTTACGTGATACAGAATTTCCCATTGTAAGGAAAA
>NW_008378424.1:0-214 GCF_000622305.1 Nannospalax galili
GATGTTCATGTAACCTGACCTCTTTGACATGCACATGTTCGTGTCACCTGCTCTCTCTGCCTTAAAGATGGTCGTGTTATCTGACACCTCTTAAGAGCAGATGGTCGTATCACCTGCCCCCTGCGACGTGCACATGGTCGTGTCACCTGCCCCCTCTGATGTCCAGATTTTCATGTCTTCTACCCCCTCAGACGTGCAGATGGTCGTGTCGCCT
>NW_008378425.1:0-215 GCF_000622305.1 Nannospalax galili
AGTTTCTGTTCTGGTCATGTCTAATTGGTGTTCTATGTGTTTCTTGAATCTCTGTAGGTAATCTTTTTCCTTAATTTAGCGAAGTTATCTTCTATAGCCCTGCTGAAGATCTATCTGTTCAATGCCATTGGCCTGAGATTCTTCTCTTTCCTGTACGCCTAAAATTCATAGATTTGGTCTTTTCATATTTTCCCACATTTCCTGAGTATTCCATT
>NW_008378426.1:0-215 GCF_000622305.1 Nannospalax galili
GGTGGCTCTGGGCCAAGAGGTTAGCCCTGGTGCCTGGGGTGCCAAGACAAGAAATACGCCAGTACCCAGGCTAAGAGGAGAGATGCAGCGGGGGAGCTGCGAGGGTGAAGGAGTCTGGGGCATCATGGCATGGTGAGTAGACTGGACTTACCCAGGAAAGGTTTTGGCACCAAGACACTGGAGGCTGTGCAGCCCAGGAAGCAAAGGGAGGTGAG
>NW_008378427.1:0-215 GCF_000622305.1 Nannospalax galili
AATTCCAAATTCATGTGTGAATAGTATTAAAAGGGTAGAAAATCTGATCCTGTTTAGAAGCGGGATCTCCACAAATTGCTTAGTTTTAGAAAAGGGGTGGATCACTTCTCTAGCACTCTGGAAGCTTTGGGTTTGAACCTCAGTACTGCAAAGAAAAAGAAAAACCCCAGAAGTGGTCAGTACCAGGCAGGTACTGTGTGGGGTAAAAGGGTGGA
>NW_008378428.1:0-215 GCF_000622305.1 Nannospalax galili
GGAGCTGTTTATTCAGCCAATCACCCAGTACTCACTATGTTCCAGACACTGTACTTCACTTTGATTGCTTGTCTCCACAGTCCGCTGGGGGAGAAGCAGTTAAGTGAAGTGTCTTAATGCAACATGAAAAGTCTGTAGCAGAGAGAAGTAAACTGTCTTTGCAACATTAAGGAAGAGAATGCTGAAAGGAGACAGGGAAGACTGTACTGAGGAAA
>NW_008378429.1:0-215 GCF_000622305.1 Nannospalax galili
TCTATTTTTGTGCCAGTACCATGTTGATTTTATGACTATAGCTCTGTAATATAATTAAAAATCTGGTATAGTAATTCCCCCAGCTTTACACTTAGTGCTCAGTGTTGCTTTGGCTATCTGTCGTCTTTTGTGCTTCCATATGACTCATAGGATGGTTTTCTCCAATTTGAAAAATGTCATGGGGATTTTGATTGGTATTGCATTGAATCTATAAA
>NW_008378430.1:0-215 GCF_000622305.1 Nannospalax galili
GCCCTGATTATTTGGATTTTAATCAACTTTTATTAGTAATTAGTAAATATAAATAATATAAAAAACTTTAAAATGTGAAAACTAAAATTTTTTTTTTGGTCTTTTTGAGACAGGTCTCCCCAATAGCCCCAGTTGCTCCCAAGTGCTGGGACTAAAGGAATGTGCCACCATGCCTGGCTCTAAAATGTGAAAAATTTATAAACAAAAACTTTCAC
>NW_008378431.1:0-215 GCF_000622305.1 Nannospalax galili
TTAAGAAATGAGAAGAAAACTAAATCGAAGGTACTATATTTTCAAGAGAAATTTTGGGATCTAGCAGTGTTAACATGTTCCTCTAATAGAACACCGAAACTATTAGAGGAGCTAGCTTTGAAAAGTTGAGTGCATTGGTAAAGAATAGATTGGCAGAGGCAATTGCTAGAAATGGGGAGATTTGAAGGATGGGAAGACTTTCCGTTTTATGCCCA
>NW_008378432.1:0-215 GCF_000622305.1 Nannospalax galili
ATTCATACATGGTTTAAATTAGTTCATAAACATTCAAAGTATGAAGAGAAGCCAATATCTACTTAGGAGGAAGGAAAGAGTTGTTCTCTTCTTTAATTATGGTGCTTGTCACCAAATGCACATTGCCAGTCTTTTATTATTCATTTGAAAAACAGTCTTTGATCTTTTCCTTTTGTGGTTTTTACTTGCATCTTCTTTTAGGTTCAGCATTCGTG
>NW_008378433.1:0-215 GCF_000622305.1 Nannospalax galili
AGTAAATTATTAATTAATAATTATTTTATTAGTATTAAACATAAATCCATTTATAACAGTCTCATATAATAAATACTGTGGTTAGACACAATGTCACAACCAGTTTTAAATCCAAGACCTATTACCTTGATGAATTTTTTGATCAGATGTATATGAAAGAAATGCTTAAAAGCCAGCAGTACTTTACATATATATTCATATACATACATACATTT
>NW_008378434.1:0-215 GCF_000622305.1 Nannospalax galili
GCATCCCTGGGTGTCACAGCCACCAGCTTACTGAGACCAGCACCTTTCCTGGGCCCGAGTCCCAGGCCAGCCAAGCTGCCAAATTCCTGAGGGCAGCATCTTTCCTGGAGGGATCCAGAAAAGATCCTGGATGGATTCTCAGGGATCCATCTGAGCTTGTCTCATTGGGCCTTGGTGGGAACTCCTGAAAACAAAAGCAATTAGGCCACTCCAAT
>NW_008378435.1:0-215 GCF_000622305.1 Nannospalax galili
GACCAGCTCACCTGCCCTGAGGATTTTTCTTTTAAGATTCTAATAAAATTGCAAAAGCCTAAAAAAATAAATAAATAAATAAAAAATAAAAGAAAGAAATAAAGCTATACAGATAGCCAATACACACAGAAGATGCTATGTGTTAATACCACAAATCACCAGGATAATGCAACTCAGAACCACAATCAACACAAACACACACACACACACACACA
>NW_008378436.1:0-215 GCF_000622305.1 Nannospalax galili
GTCAGGAAAAAGAATCTTTTTAAACTAATAATGTAGTGGGGACTAGCGTGAGTGGGGAGAATGGCATTAGAGGAGCGTTTTTCATGGATTCAAAGTGTGTTTTTCTGGTTATTCAGAGTATGATGCAAATGGACACACTTTTCGTTTTATTATTTGTCTAGGTAAATGACTCCTGTGTTGAAGCAGCCTTCTGTTATTCTCTACATCTACTTAGC
>NW_008378437.1:0-215 GCF_000622305.1 Nannospalax galili
AAAGCATGGTATTTACCTAGCTAGTCTCTAAATCTCTCCTAGCTTTATCTCTCTCCAGCTACTCACTATAGGATCTAGTGAGTTTTAAGGAAGGAAAAAATGAAGATGGACTGTGTTTGGTAGTTCGTCTCTGCAATCCCAGCGCTTGAAAGGCTAAGGCACGAGGATTGTCACAAGTTCAAGGCCAGCCTAGGCAAGACCTATTGGGGAGATAA
>NW_008378438.1:0-215 GCF_000622305.1 Nannospalax galili
AAGTCTAGGTGAGTACTGTGCCTTGCTGCAGGACTACTGGTTTATGTTACTTCACTTTGAACATCAACATATCAGAATCAATGGGTACTTTCTTGAGCTCATAAATTCCCCAGAGAAAGAATCTTGCTATCTGCTTCTTGGGAGGACTTAACCACCAGGCTGAATTGTTCAAAGCTGCTCTGACTTAATCTTCGAAGATGATTTCACCTCATTCT
>NW_008378439.1:0-215 GCF_000622305.1 Nannospalax galili
GAGAAAGTGGAATGAAGCATGTTTATACCATATGTTCTTAGTAATATATAATCTTTAAACACTATATATGACATGAATTTATGTTTACATGCATTTTTATTTTTTATTGAATTTTTATGAATTTCATACAATATATTTTTTTTTCTTCCGGCTTGTTTTTATTTTTATTTTTTTTTACATTTTTTTAAAATTATTTAATAACCACATGATTAGAA
>NW_008378440.1:0-215 GCF_000622305.1 Nannospalax galili
CTCTCTCCCTCCCTCCCCTCCCTCCTCTCTCTCTCTCTCCCTCTCTCTCTCCCCCTGTGCTGAGATGCCTCACCCTCTAGTCTTCCATGCAGTCTCACAGTCCTTAGCACCTCACTACACTGAAGCTCCCGGACTAACACCCAGATTGCCTGACACACACACCATCATTTTACCTGTTGGTTTGCTTTTTCTGTTTGTTTTGCTTTGTTATTTTT
>NW_008378441.1:0-215 GCF_000622305.1 Nannospalax galili
CTATCTATCTATCTATCTATCTATCTATCATCTATCCATCTATCATCTATCCATCTATGTATCTATCTATCTATCTATCATCATCATCTATCTATATCTATCATCTGTCATCTATCTATCATCTATCCATCCCTCCCTCCATCCATCCATCCATCCATCCATCTATCCATGTATCTATCTATCATCTATCATCTGTCATCTATCTATCTATCTAT
>NW_008378442.1:0-215 GCF_000622305.1 Nannospalax galili
AATTTATAATCATATCTTACATAATATATTTTATATTTTCCCATCATTAATACTCTGACTTGGCATACAGTGTTCTGTAGCCACAGCTTGCCTGAAACTCATTATGTACACCCAACTGGCCTTGAGCTCACAGAGATCTGCCTACATCTGCCTTTCGAATACTGAGACTAAAGGCAACAATGTCTTCAATTTTCATCATTATCTTCAATTTTCAA
>NW_008378443.1:0-215 GCF_000622305.1 Nannospalax galili
GTCCTCTGCAAGAGCAGTCGGTGCTCTTAACTGCTGAGCCATCTCTCCAGGCCCATTTGCCAGCACTGTTTCTTGAAGATGCTGTCTGTCCTCCAGGGTGTGATCTTGTCACTTTTGTGAAATATCAGGTTATAATTTCATGCATTCATGTGTGTGTCTTGTATTTTGTTCCATTGATCTACATGTCAGTTTTGTGCAAATACCATGCTGCTTTA
>NW_008378444.1:0-215 GCF_000622305.1 Nannospalax galili
AGATGCTGAGCTCAGCAGTTGCCTTTATTATGTGCTGGGTCTGCTAAGAACCAAAACTGATGCTCTTATCCAGGGCTCTGTTGGACACTCACAAGCATTTTTCTCATTTTTCTTCCAAACAAGTTCATCTTTAAGCGAGTACAGATTCATGGTTTAAATTACTGAGTTGACACATCATCTGTTTTCAGTGTGGGTATTCTTACAGTGAAGATCTT
>NW_008378445.1:0-215 GCF_000622305.1 Nannospalax galili
CTGAACAACGTTGACACTGCGTACACAAATATTTCCAAAATCAGACACCTACATGCGTGTAACATTTGATAAAGAGAGCTTTATTCTGAGGATGAAACAACCAGTAAAGGAGGCAGCGCTGTGATTAAGCCGACAGAGAGAAAGAGAGCCTGCCTCAGAATCTCCATTTTGAGAACTCAGCATTTAGCAAAGAAATGAGAAAGGTTTCTTTCTCC
>NW_008378446.1:0-215 GCF_000622305.1 Nannospalax galili
GTCTGAGAGTGTCCCTGTTTCAGGCACCAGTTGCCAGGACTCAGGTTTGCTTTCCTTAGTGGGGGACCTACTGGTTTTGGGGCAGAGGGTCTGATTGGTGACAGAGTCATAAACTCTGGGACCCATGTCTTCCCAACAGTCCAATTTATTTAATGGTTATTATTCATCCCAAGGAACTAGCAGTCATGTGGGATATGGCAGTCACCTACAAAGAT
>NW_008378447.1:0-215 GCF_000622305.1 Nannospalax galili
ACTCTTCATTCTGTTTATTTACTCTGAAACCAGTTAAAATACCTTCTCTTAAAGTACCTAGACTAGATCTCCCATGGCTTAGTCATTTCCTTTGCTGTATTTAACATAATATGCATGCACTTACAACCATCCTTCAGGAGCTACAAGGGATTGGTTCCAGGACACTTCTGAATGCCAAAACCTGGGAGCTCAAGTCCTTTTAGATAAAATGGTGT
>NW_008378448.1:0-215 GCF_000622305.1 Nannospalax galili
TCCTCCTCCTAGGAGTGTAAGTTGTGTCATTTGTAGAAATAATTTCTGTGAAAACCATGGGGTTGCTGTCAAATTTATACTATTATAGCTGTATTATGTATAATATTTGTGAATATTTGTTGGATGTTTCCCCTGTATTAAGTGTCCTACAACTTCCCAAGTTATTGTGTAGACTATAAACCCCCTTTTATGGATCATGAAATAGACATAGATAG
>NW_008378449.1:0-214 GCF_000622305.1 Nannospalax galili
TGTCACCTTCCTCTCTGACGTGCAGATGGGAGTGTTACCTGCCCCCTCTGATGTGCAGATGGTCGTGTCAGCTTCCCCTCTGACATGCAGAAAAGAGTGTCACCTGCCCCCTCTGACTTGCCTATGGTCATGTCGCCTGCCCCTTCTGCCGTAAAGATGGTCTTGTCGCCTACCAACTCTGATGTGCAGATGGTCGTGTCACCTGCCCCCTCTG
>NW_008378450.1:0-215 GCF_000622305.1 Nannospalax galili
AATTTATAATCATATCTTACATAATATATTTTATATTTTCCCATCATTAATGCTCTGACTTGGCATACAGTGTTCTGTAGCCACACCTTGCCTGAAACTCGTTATGTACACCCAACTGGCCTTGAGCTCACAGAGATCTGCCTACATTTACCTTTCGAATACTAAGACTAAAGGCAACAATGTCTTCAATTTTCATCATTATCTTCAATTTTCAA
>NW_008378451.1:0-215 GCF_000622305.1 Nannospalax galili
TTTAATTCCATTGGTCAATAGTAGAGTCACAGTGAGCAGTGATGCCACAGTCAGTGTGATTATTGCTTCCCTGTATCTGTCTGTCAGATAGAAAACAAAGCAACAGCATCCACAGCAATGGTTCTCCTGATCCTTGTCTCTGACTAGCTGATTTTAACAAAGATTTGATCAACCAGTGCTGTGGTCTATTGACAATATGAAAATTAATCTGTCAG
>NW_008378452.1:0-215 GCF_000622305.1 Nannospalax galili
GTTCCCTTGGTCACAGTGTTTCATCACAGCAACAGAAAAGTAACTAATACAACACCTAATCTATATTTTCAGGTTAGCTGAGGATTGTGAATGCCTGAAGGCCACATGCACATCCAAAGATAGGGATCACTCTACTCAGAATGGACTTTACATTGATCTTACATTCAGAACATGAATAAAATCTATCATGACATCGAAAACAGATGGTGTGTTCT
>NW_008378453.1:0-215 GCF_000622305.1 Nannospalax galili
AAGCCAGACAGGCGATACCTTCAGTCGAGTTGTTGGCCAGGATGGTTAAAGCCTATTCCAGACAGTAACCCAACATACTACTGGGAAAATGAACCGTAGACCCCAATTCTATCGAAAGAATACTGACACTGGATTGCCGTAGATGAGGAACAGCTCGTCCTCATGGAACAGGGACCTTGGCTGACTAGATTTACCAGAAAGGCAGATGGGGGGAA
>NW_008378454.1:0-215 GCF_000622305.1 Nannospalax galili
CACAATGCTCAAATGTGATATCACAGTGCTCCAATGTGCCATCACAATGTTTCCAATGTGACTTCACCATGTTCCAATGTGATTTCACTGCTTCAATGAGTAACCACAATTCTCCAAAGTGCAAACACTATCTCCGCATGTGCCATTATAGTGCTGCAATGTGCGATCACAATGTGACATTATGATTTCTCAATGTTCCGTTTGGAAATCACAAT
>NW_008378455.1:0-215 GCF_000622305.1 Nannospalax galili
TTTTTAACCTTTAAAAAACATCTCCATTTCATTTTAAAATATTCTGTTTCCTACAGAAAGACTCATTTTAACGCTACTAACACTTAGATGTTTACATATGTGTCTCTAATCTCTACATATCTGATTACTACTAGATACCGTCAGTTACACTCAGATCATTGGCAACTGAGTATGAATATAAAGTCATCAGGTAGATTTCACTGGTAATGTTTATT
>NW_008378456.1:0-215 GCF_000622305.1 Nannospalax galili
CAATCTTCTATATCTGCCTAAAATCACGTGTAGAAAGTGAGATACCTTTTTTAGTAAGTTAGAAGTAGATTTTGTAAAGATATAGGTGGGTGAAAATTTGCCAACTGTGCAGGAGACATGGTCCTCCCAGACAGTTTAGACTGTTTTCATAAGTGTGCATGTGACATATGCCTTATCTACTGATGGTTTGTTTACAGAACTTCTTCCCTCTGGAC
>NW_008378457.1:0-215 GCF_000622305.1 Nannospalax galili
CATAATCAACATACAGTGTGATAAATTAAGTGATAGTGTCGTTTTGGCCAGTACAGAACACACAGAAAGCAATATCTTTTCTAGAAGGAAACGTCTTTGGTCTGGGCAATAGAGGAACAATTCTGTTAGACGCTCAGTTAACTTGGCCTTCAAGAATAGGAGTCATCCAGGGAGAAAGGGCATATAAGCCAAGCAGAGGGACCAGCTGTGCAAAA
>NW_008378458.1:0-215 GCF_000622305.1 Nannospalax galili
TTGGTTCAGAAAATTAAAGAAACTCGAGGGTTGCTGCGGCGGCTGTTCTGGGCTAATATATCTTGTCCCGCGTGACTGAGAACAAGGGCCCTCCAGATTAAATTTTGCTGCTCAGCACCCGGCATTTTCATAAAATATAGTCTTCACCCCGCTCCACAACTATACCAAGCGTTTGGTTGAATTTAAACCAACGTTCTTGAGGGATCCATTTAAAT
>NW_008378459.1:0-215 GCF_000622305.1 Nannospalax galili
TTTCCTTTTTATTTTCTGGTAAGCATGCCTGAAATTTCTGAAATATATGGTACATGATACAATATTTTAATTACGGTCCGCATGTTATACGTGAGATCTCTAGACGTATTACTGAGGTAACGCTATCGCTCTGCTTTGACACATAACCCCCAGCTTCCTCTTACCTTTCTTCATTACTACAATTCTGTTTCTATGTGGAGCATCATTTTCTCTTA
>NW_008378460.1:0-215 GCF_000622305.1 Nannospalax galili
TTTTTAATCTAATATATCCTGAAAAAAGTAAAAAAAGGTAAATCTTAAGATGTTTAAACTTTGAGAAGCATTGTAATCTATATAAACATTCTTCTAAAATAATAAATTCTCCTCAAATTAGCTCACAGATCAATAGCTGACTTGTCATACTATAAACTCCAACGTTTATGGTATATTTTATTAATGAATATAGTATAAGAAAAGGATCAATTGTC
>NW_008378461.1:0-215 GCF_000622305.1 Nannospalax galili
CTTCGTCTTTAACAGTCTCATGTGAAGACTCAGACAAAAAGTAGAAGGGTGAAAAGGAGGAGCTGCCCATCCTCAGAGTGGGATGACCAAGGCAAAGCTGCCGCTACACTCTAGGAGAGGGGTACTCGCAGACTCTATGTGTTCCAGGAGCCCCACGTTCGGTCGCCAGCTGTGGGTCTCTCCCTCCCCTCATGGGCCATTGGCCACTGACCCAC
>NW_008378462.1:0-215 GCF_000622305.1 Nannospalax galili
TCCTGGAGGGATCCAGACCTTAGGAGAAAGCCTGAAAACATCTGACCATCACCTGAATTGGGCCTCTGTGGGAATTCCTGAAGACAAAAGCAATCCCGGCCACTCCAATACAAAATCAAGAGAGAAAACCGGAAGCTTAGACAAACCAGCTTTTCATGACCAAGAAGTAAACCACAAAAACACATAAAGTTCACAAAAAGAAGCAGACCTAAACT
>NW_008378463.1:0-215 GCF_000622305.1 Nannospalax galili
GCACAATGAGCCTTGTGATGTCACAATGGAACACTGTGAAGTCATATTGTATTATCCTGATGTTACCACAGAGCATTCTGATGTCACTGTGGAACATTTTGAACCCATATTAAAACATCGTGATGGCATATTGGACCAATATAATGTCACAAGGGGTGATAGAGTTGGCACATTGGAGCCATGTAATGTCAAACTGGAGGATTGTTTTGTAACAA
>NW_008378464.1:0-215 GCF_000622305.1 Nannospalax galili
TTTTTTTAGCACCCGAAACCCTCTGTTACCATTGCTGTTACACTTGCTTGTAACATCAACTTAGATAGCCTTGAATTCTTATTAAATCTTATTCCAAGGTATTTTTGTCACTGAACCAACAGAACGTTACAATGAGATGTTGGTATGAAACTTCCCAAACAATCTTTCCATGATCTTAGCTAAGATGTTTTCATTTATTTGAAGCCAAAATTCAA
>NW_008378465.1:0-215 GCF_000622305.1 Nannospalax galili
TGGCTCAGTGGTTAAGAACACTGGCTGTTCTGGCAGAAGACCCGGGTTCAAGTCCCAGCAAAAACATGGTACCTAACAACTGTCCTGTAACTCCAGTTCCAGGGGATCGACAGCCTCTTTTGTCCTCCATGGGCATTGCACGACATGGCACGCTTACCTACATGCAGGGAATACAGGTGTACACATAAAATAAAAAAATAAATAAAATTTAAAAA
>NW_008378466.1:0-215 GCF_000622305.1 Nannospalax galili
AACCAAGCCTAAGTTCTCTACAAGAGCAGCCAAGGCTCTTAACCACTGAGCTATTTTTCCATCCCATAATTAAATTTCTTTTTAAATAGATTCTTACAACATAGCCTTCTCTGGCCTACAATTGAAGAACCTCTTGCTTCCTCTGCTTTATCCAGATTGCTGGATTTCAGACTTGTGCCTCCACAAGTCAGTCTCTATATCTCTGTCTCTGTCTC
>NW_008378467.1:0-215 GCF_000622305.1 Nannospalax galili
AGGGCTCCGCGATGGACCCACCCCGAGAGGCCTGAGGATAGGGTAGAAGAAAACCTACTATTTTATAAGCTAGCTAAAATATGTAATTTTTATAAAAGTTTGAATGGCGATAGCTTGCATGGGTGTATAATGCCACTCCCAGAAGCCCTAAGTTTTTAGATGAAAATCCCAGTTCCAGGCATGGGCTACCTCCCTATGAGTTGTTGGCCAGGGAG
>NW_008378468.1:0-215 GCF_000622305.1 Nannospalax galili
ATGGTTTTTATAGCCAAGAATGGGATGTGAAAACTCTAATTCTTGATCCTGTGGCACAAAAATCCTGAATTCAAATTGGCATAGGCTACACATCAAGACCTTCTATCTAAAGGACAAAAATATTTAAAAGCACTACATAGTTGAACTATGCATTTAGATGGCACAGTAGAAACTCACTTGTGTCTTGCTGTGTGTACTGAAATCCCAACTTTGAC
>NW_008378469.1:0-215 GCF_000622305.1 Nannospalax galili
AATTTGTATAAAAACCCTCAATGTCATGCTTAGAAATAAAAATATTAACCCCGAGTTTCACATAAAAGCACAGAAGATCCCAAATAGCCAAGCATTCTCGAGCAAAACAATGTCGGAGGCATTTCAATATCTCATCTCAAAATATACTACAGAGTTGTAGTAACAAAAAAGTAGTATAGTGCTGTCAAAAAAGAAAAAAAGACATTTCAATGTAA
>NW_008378470.1:0-215 GCF_000622305.1 Nannospalax galili
TACCATGTTGGACCTCAGTCCTCTCTGTAGCTCATAGCAAGTGAGTCTCCATTTCGAGCAAAGGTCTGAAGCAAGATTCTCTTTGGTAGGTCTGGTCAGCAGAAGGGTCTGGTCAGCAGGAGGTTCTGGTCAGCAGGAGGGTCTGGCCCCTCAGTGCCTCCTCATCTGCCTTGGCTCTTGGTCTCTCACTGTGGCATCATTGTGCTCCATCATAT
>NW_008378471.1:0-215 GCF_000622305.1 Nannospalax galili
TGAAGTACTGTTGTAACATTGTCAATGGAAAATTGGAGCAATATAAAGGTAAATGGGGTGGTAGCATTGTTACATTGTAGCATTGTGATGTCACATTGCAACATTAGATGTCCTATTGTAACATTGTGAAGGCATATTGGAGCAATATAAAAGCACACAGTTTGATAGTTATGGCACATTGGAGAATTTGGATGTCACATTGTAGCACTGTGATA
>NW_008378472.1:0-215 GCF_000622305.1 Nannospalax galili
GAAGAAAGAGTAAATGAAGTTATCAGAAAAAAGTGATGGGGAGATATGGGAAGAGTTGGAAGGGAGTGAGTGGGCAAGGATTTGATCAAAAAACCTTATATGCATGTACGAAATTCTCAATAAATTATTTATTTTAAGAAATAATAAAATAAAATGAAGATAATAACACCTAATTTTAAGGGTATTGTGAGAATTTAGATTAGATTTATTTATGT
>NW_008378473.1:0-215 GCF_000622305.1 Nannospalax galili
CCAAGACATTACTGTCAAATAGAATCCACCTATGTGACTAGTAAAAAAAAAAGTGTTAAAGAAGATAAAAATAAGAAATCTAAGTGGCAGGAAATCCATCACATCATGGCAGCTAAAAACTATTTTTGGATGATGGTGAAGGAAAACCCTGATCGACTACTGAACATCTGATCAAAAATCATCAAGACAGATTTTTTCTCAAGGAAATGAAAAAT
>NW_008378474.1:0-215 GCF_000622305.1 Nannospalax galili
ATTCATAGCACAGCATTCTGCTAACAACTGATGAACATTGCCTAATGGTGTTCAAAAGAAATATACCCAGGCCAGGTGCCAGGTGTTAGAAACCTTCTGATAGGGCTGGGGAGATGACTCAGTCAATAAAGAACTTACCCTGCATGCAGGAGGATCTGAGTTCAATCCCCAGGACCCATGTGAATAAAAGCCATGGTGGTCCATGCTTGTAATTC
>NW_008378475.1:0-214 GCF_000622305.1 Nannospalax galili
GTCACCGGCCCCTCTGAGGTGTAGATGGTCGGGTCACCTGCCCCCTTTAACGTGCACATGGTCGTGTCACCTGCCCCCTCTGACATGATGATGGTCATGTCAGCTGTACCCTCTGATGTGCACATGGACGTGTCACCTGTTATTTTTGCTGTAATGATGGTCATGTCACCTGCCCCATCTGACGAGCAGATGGTCGTGTCACCTGCCCCCTCTG
>NW_008378476.1:0-214 GCF_000622305.1 Nannospalax galili
TGTGTGTGTGTGTGTGTGTGTGTGTGTGTGTGTGTGTGTAGGTGTAGGTGTTTGTGGAGACCAGAAGAGGGAATTGGAACCTCTGGAGCTGGAGTTACAGGTGGTTATGAGCCATTTGACATGGGTGAACTCAGGTCCTCTGTAAAATCAGCAAGGTTCTTAATCACTGACCCATATCTCTCTAGCCCTGAGATGCAGCCATTTAATTAATTAA
>NW_008378477.1:0-215 GCF_000622305.1 Nannospalax galili
CAAGCCCACTCTACTCCCTCCCGCTCCCCCTTGCCCAGGCCCGCGTTTCCATTATGCAATTGCCTATGCTGCTGCTGCTGCCGCTGCTCCCGGTTCGGAGGGACCCTGCCACCACCTCAGGGTCCAGAGGGCCACCGCCACTGCCGCACGTTCTGGAGGGCTGCCGTCGCCGCTGCTGCCACCACCGCCGCAAGTTCCGGATGGTGGCCACTGCC
>NW_008378478.1:0-215 GCF_000622305.1 Nannospalax galili
AAGGAGCTTCTGGAAGTCTTTAAAGCCTGAGAAGCAATTCACAGAAGACAGCCATGGTAAAACAATACAGGTGCAGAAGATAAAAATTGTCCCAGGGGTGGATAACAATCTCCCCCAGATTAAACAGTGTACATTTCACACCCATGAAAGATAATGCTAAGGATGGAGACAGTTTGACCAGCCAGGGCCTCTCCGGTATCCAGGTGTGGTCGATG
>NW_008378479.1:0-215 GCF_000622305.1 Nannospalax galili
CACTTTATCCACTGAGCCATCTCCCCAGTGGAAATGTGGGACATGTTGGACTAGATAGGTTACAAATTTAAGGAATGGCAAGTCATGGGGTTGGAGAGATGGCTCAGAGGTTAAGAGCACTGCCTGTTCTTGCAGAAGACTTGGGTTTGAATCCCAGCTAACACGGCAGCTGTTAAGCCTTCTGTAATTCCAGTTCCAGGGGGTCTGACACCTTC
>NW_008378480.1:0-215 GCF_000622305.1 Nannospalax galili
ACAGACTGGGGGCTGGGAAGCCTACTTGGAGGGTACAACTTTCAGGAGGGTCCCGAGGGGGAGGAGGAGCCCAGGGAGCAGAAGGCATTAGAAGTAGAGGTGGGGACCCGGGTCTTAGGAAGGGGCGGAGGGCTGGTGGGTGGGGAAGGGTGTGGAGTTGAGGGATGGGCTTTTTGCTTGCTGCCATGGTGACCTTTTTTTTTTTTTTTTTTGGT
>NW_008378481.1:0-215 GCF_000622305.1 Nannospalax galili
CTTAATCCTCTTTATACCCCATTTCCCACCGGCACCTCCCATACCCCCCATTGGAATTCAAACATTCTGTCATTTGTGTTAAGGTCGATTGTGTCAAGTTAGTGTCCCCAGACGTCCCTCAGTGCAAGTTCGTCTACTGATGTCTAGTCAGCCTATTTAGAGTTTCTCGCTTTAGGAAGATCAGCTCTTCCTCACCCAGCAGTAATCAGTTGCCA
>NW_008378482.1:0-215 GCF_000622305.1 Nannospalax galili
TGCACATGTTCGTGTGACCTGTGCCCTCTGACGTGCAGATGGTCGTGTCTCTTGCCCCCTCTGAAGTGCAGATGATCTTGTCACCTGCCCCTCTGACGAGCCGATGGTCATGTCACTTGCCCCCACTACCGTAAAGATCGTTGGGTCACGTGCCCACTCTGACATGCAGATGGTCGTGCACCTGCCCCTCTGACGTGCAGATGGTCATGTCACCT
>NW_008378483.1:0-215 GCF_000622305.1 Nannospalax galili
TGTGGTGACTGTGTGGTAACTGATCACTGTGGTGACTGTGCAGCATGGTGACTGTGCAGTGTGGTAACTGTATATTGTGGTGACTGTGCACTGTGGTGACTGTGTGGTAACTGATCACTGTGGTGACTGCAGTGTGGTGACTGTGCAGTGTGGTAACTGTGCACTGTGGTGACTGTGTGGTAACTGATCACTGTGGTGACTGTGCAGTGTGGTGA
>NW_008378484.1:0-215 GCF_000622305.1 Nannospalax galili
GATAACATTGGGAATAATCTACATGACATAGGTGTAGGAAAAGGTGATTTCAAAACTGAACGTCAATTCTTGAGCAAATAAGGTCAAGAATCAAAAAATGGGATCTAATTAAACTAAAAAGCTTCTATGCATCAACAGAAGAAAGCAGGAAAGTGAAGAGAAAGCCCATAGAGGGGCAGAAAATCTTCACCAGACACGTGTAACAAGAGTAACAT
>NW_008378485.1:0-215 GCF_000622305.1 Nannospalax galili
AAAGATGTATGGTCTTGGGCAAGTTAATTCACCCTTTCTTCATATGGATTCAGGATGGTAAGAGAGGCTGTTTCACAGAAGATGAGAGAGGATTAGTAAATTGATATACATAAGCCCCTCGGTGCACTTACACCACACTCAGGGCTACCTACCTGCCACTACCTGACAAACAAAGCACTGTTCTCAGACAGCCAAAGTCGGAAAGAAAAGGTTTT
>NW_008378486.1:0-215 GCF_000622305.1 Nannospalax galili
GCCTTTATAAGCTCTGTAACACCTGTATTAAATGAGTCCCTGCTTGACTAGCCTCCCTGTTGTGTCTGATTTTCCCCGGTACTGGGGGCAGCATGGGGTGGGAAATGGTGTGCTTACTCATCCCCAAAAATCACTGCTTGGGTGTTGCTGGCTCGTATCCCCTGCAGCATTGCTCCACTGTGACAAATCTATCACCCCCTGTGCCACTGTACTGC
>NW_008378487.1:0-215 GCF_000622305.1 Nannospalax galili
AAAACACTCATACACACAAAATAAAAATAAATAAATATTGCCATATAATTTATCTTAGGTATTTGAGCAATAACAATATATTTAAGTACATGAACTATTGAGATGGCACATTCATCTACTAAAAGGAGGTGTTATGACAGATTTTACCACAGTTAGTAATCATTGAATTTTATAATGATCAATATAATTTTAGAATCAATTCTGTGCTGTGGAGA
>NW_008378488.1:0-215 GCF_000622305.1 Nannospalax galili
TCTGTCTTTTCCCAAAACTTTTTATAGAAAATTAAAACTTCAAGGCATTCTTAAGCATCAAAACCCAATTGATAGAATTAAACAAACGAAAAGACCTTAGAGAAGGTATTTCACAACCAAGGTATAAAATAACTTTTGCTATTTTAAAAACTTTTAGTTGAACAAAATCTGACTTCCCAGTTGTTTTGTATTTAAGTCTCAGTGTTTACCTGTAC
>NW_008378489.1:0-215 GCF_000622305.1 Nannospalax galili
CAATGTTCAAAGACACAATTGTATTCAAGCCATAGCCCCCATCTCCTGCCACCAAAGACATCCCAAGCAGAACAGATAGTACTAGGGGATTCCTGGGGGTGATTCCCACAGTCATGAGGGGTGTTGCGAGCTCCCAGAATAACTGGGGAGCTGGTTGTGGGGCTGATGGGAGAACAGACAGGGTTCCAAATGTAGGCATGGAGGCACCAGGGTTG
>NW_008378490.1:0-215 GCF_000622305.1 Nannospalax galili
CTTAGTGTTAAAATATACATTTTGCTGTCGTTAATATCACTCTGCAGATGTTTTTTGATTTTACTATCGTAAACGTGCATGCATCCCCTCCTCAGATCTTTGCTGCAGGCATCACCTGTCTTCCACAGAACTCACTGCTCCAGCAGGGAGCCCACTGTTCAGAGGAAACCCTATATACTCAGGGACGCAGGGCCACTTGGAATTCATCTGGTGAA
>NW_008378491.1:0-215 GCF_000622305.1 Nannospalax galili
CTTAGTGTTAAAATATACATTTTGCTGTCGTTAATATCACTCTGCAGATGTATTTTGATTTTACTATCGTAAACGTGCATGCATCCCCTCCTCAGAGCTTTGCTGCAGGCATCACCTGTCTTCCACAGAACTCACTGCTCCAGCGGGGAGCCCACTGTTCAGAAGAAACCCTATATACTCAGGGACGCAGGGCCACTTGGAATTCATCTGGTGAA
>NW_008378492.1:0-215 GCF_000622305.1 Nannospalax galili
GCTTCCAAGCGAAGCCAACCATGGTTGAGCAGGACCTTTGACTTACCTTCAGATAGGCAGAACTGGTAAAAGAAAGGAGCCAGGGGCTTCTCCCAAGCCATTGTGGCCCCGAGGAACAGATCTTCAAATGACCTTAGGAGTAAAAAGAAATTAGTTTATCTAGACCAACTATGTGGTCTTAAACACCCAAAAGGAAAGTATAACCAAAGATTAAA
>NW_008378493.1:0-215 GCF_000622305.1 Nannospalax galili
TCCCCACAGGATGAGGCTCAGTGGGCACCAGCTTCCACAGCAACAACTGTTTCTATGGAGACCTGGCCCTCCCCAGACAGGCCATGGGGAGGGGCAGAGGGACAGAGAGGGGCCTGGGGAGGGACAGAGACAGAGCCAGCAGGGCAGACGGTGATTGGGGAGGTGTAGACTCCATAGTTTAAGGGTTAGAAAGGAGGCCAGTGGGTCATTGTATA
>NW_008378494.1:0-215 GCF_000622305.1 Nannospalax galili
GTGCCATGGATGGAACCACTCCCAACGCTGTGTCTTCCCCAGCATGATGAACTGAAATCTTTCTGAAACCATGGGCCAAAATAAATAAGTCTTTCCTCTCATAAGTTGTTTCTGTCAAGGCACAGAAGTGCAAAAATAACTCATATAGAAAATTGTTACCTTATAAATGGGTTAATTGCTTTGAACTGATGGTGGGGTTCTTAGGCCTTGGAAAC
>NW_008378495.1:0-215 GCF_000622305.1 Nannospalax galili
TTCAATAAATACAGGCTAGTGCCTTCATAGTGTTTCAGAATTATGGAAAACGTTCCTATTTGCTTATGTCTGAGATTGTTAAGCAAAACTTCTGAGCATGACATAATACTCTCCCTGTGTGGGAAGGTGAATAGATTCAAGGAGGGAAAGAGGGTGGGGATCCCAGTTATATCCTTCATGAGCTTAGTGGCTCTTCTACCAACTCAAGAATAGTC
>NW_008378496.1:0-215 GCF_000622305.1 Nannospalax galili
GTAGAACTTGATTGATATCTATTTAATGTTTGTGCCCAGGCACTTTTCTGACTCATGAAGGCAAGTCAAACTGGAAACACAGAAGTAAAGTTTTTCTCCCTGAGTGTATACAATAATCACCTTTCTCATTGGCTATTAAGTCTCATCTTCTAGATAACCACCATAACTTTGTAAAGGACTAGAATGAGCATGGTTATCCACAGATTGTCTTTAAA
>NW_008378497.1:0-215 GCF_000622305.1 Nannospalax galili
GATGCATGAAGAGGGAAACCCCACTGTCTGATTGATCCCTAATCCAGCCCCCTCGCCGACATTGATGCTGTCCAGCAGGATGTAGCAAGATGACAATGACAACAGCGCCCCCCTATCCTATAACACAAAAGGCTGGAATATTAAGGTTCAGATAGCTCTGCTCTCTCACCAACGGGGTCTCAGGGACTTCTCAAGCTCCTGAGAAAAGGGAACTG
>NW_008378498.1:0-215 GCF_000622305.1 Nannospalax galili
GAATGCCTTTGGCAGCTTTATTTCAGACACTTTAGTACATACATGTTGAAAAGAATTCCAAAAAATATATCAAAATACCAAAGTTCAAATGCCAAAACTAAATAATTAAACATAGTCCTTAAAGAAGAAGCACAAGAGAGTGCTTGTTCTGGCCTCCATCGGTATAGGGGCTGAGCACTCAGCAGACCTCCTGAGAGTGTCTGGCTCTGGCCTCC
>NW_008378499.1:0-215 GCF_000622305.1 Nannospalax galili
TGCAACTGCCTGGGTCTACAATCGCAGTGCTGGGGAGGGAGAGGCAGGAGGGTGCCTCGAGTCCCCTTGCCAGTAGTCAGCCTGGGCTACCTGGTGACCTGGTGAGTTCCAGATTCAATAGGAGACTGTCTCAAAAAAAATAAGGGGTAGAGAGACTAAGCCAGGTACCCATTGTTGACATCTGGCCTCCACATGCAGGCATAAACATACATGCA
>NW_008378500.1:0-215 GCF_000622305.1 Nannospalax galili
CAGCACAGAAAATGACACCTAGTAAAACCAGATATTAAAATTCATGAGCAATACAAGTATCTAATGCTACTTGAATCCTTAATTCAAAGAATTAGAGAAAGAAAATAAGAAGATTAAAACACAAATTCCAAATCCTCCTCCTCCTCCCCCTCCTCCTACCCTTCCCCCTCCTCTTCCTCCCTCTCCTCCCTCTCCTCCCTCTCCTCCTCCTCCTC
>NW_008378501.1:0-215 GCF_000622305.1 Nannospalax galili
TATGTGATTGTATATATTAACAAATACCACCAAACCAAAAGGCATGAGCACCCAAAATATAGAGACAAATAGAATCAAAGGAATTCTGATTGGAAGTACATAGGAAAGACCGCGTATTCCATGGTCTTTTGTTGTTCCCCCCAGGCTTCAGAATTCCAGAGAGACGGACTTAACTGAATCGCCCAAGATCCCACCAGAATGTGGCTCTCAAATGC
>NW_008378502.1:0-215 GCF_000622305.1 Nannospalax galili
GGAGCACATTTTCTTATGTGATGACAAACTATGAGAAAAATGGACTTTTTACGTTTTGTTTTTATCAGGTTAGACCCAGAGTTCTGATTTCTCAGGTCTTATTTAACAGTCCTTCTCCAAACAAACCACCAAACAGAAAACACCCTGAAAGCTCTACAAGCATAAAAAGGCAAATGGTTTCCATGCAATACTAAAGTACTAAGGTACTAAAGAAA
>NW_008378503.1:0-215 GCF_000622305.1 Nannospalax galili
TTAAGTTAACACCCAAGATTAGCCATCCTGGTAAGGCTGGAAACTGGCTTGCAAATTCCTTATAAAACTATGTTACAAACAAGCAAATATTTTGAGTGACAGCTACCTGCAACAGTTCCAGAATACCTTTGAATACCTGTGACATCAAAAGGGCTTGATGCCATGACAGTTTTCTCCGTATATTTTCAGGTGTATTGGTGCATTATAAAAAGTGA
>NW_008378504.1:0-215 GCF_000622305.1 Nannospalax galili
TATATCTGAGGGCAATTTCTCCTGTTATATCAAGTCTCACTTAACTGCCTGCTTCCTAAAATTTAAAAAAAAAAAAGGTTACTGTCCACATTTAATCTGTGAGACATATGAATCCCAAAAGGCTTGTATTCTGGTGGAGGGTGGGCTTGTTTTATGATGGAGCTGAGCTCATTAAGGTGGCCACGTGGCTTGATCATCCTCATGGCTGATATCCT
>NW_008378505.1:0-215 GCF_000622305.1 Nannospalax galili
TGACATAATCTGTAATCACCTAGGAAGGACAGCTCAGTGAAGGTTTGCCTACATTAGGTTGGCCTGGGAGCATGTCTGTGGGGGAACCCGTACAGGCCAGAAGAGGACATCAAATCCCTTGAAACTGGAGTTACAGTTGGTTGTAAGCCACTGTTTGGGACCTGGGAACCAAACCCAGGTCCTCTTAAAGAGCAATAAGTGCTCTTAACCTCTGA
>NW_008378506.1:0-215 GCF_000622305.1 Nannospalax galili
ATTACACACATTAACTGTACAGCAAACAAGGAGAAGTCAAGCTGGTACTGACTTCAAAGCTTCATCTCTACTGGCTAGTTTTCTTTCTTTTTCTTTCTTTTCTGTTTTTTGAGACAGAGTCTCCCTGTAGCCTCAGGTGGCATGGAGCTTGCTTTGTAGACCACGCTGGCCTTGATCTCACAGAGATCCTCCTGCCTCTGCCTCCCGAGTGCTGG
>NW_008378507.1:0-215 GCF_000622305.1 Nannospalax galili
AGTAAAGGATATAATTTATGGCCGTCCAGGCCACCCTGATCAGGTCCCTTATATCATGACTTGGCAGGTTATAGTGGATGAGCCTCCAAAATGGTTAAAGCCATTCCTTCCACCTCCCCCCACTGGCTCAAAGCCAACTGTCCTCGCCCTATGCGAGGGTGAGCGGCAGAGAAATGAAACTAAACCCTCTGCCCCCTCTACCCTGTCTTGCAAGG
>NW_008378508.1:0-212 GCF_000622305.1 Nannospalax galili
GAAGTGTGTAGAAGACCAAAGGTAAGGGAACAATATTTTCACAAATGTCTCCCACAAACAGTATAGTTAAATTGTAGATTAAGAAAAATGATTACACATTCACACATCCGTACAAACACACACACACACACACACACACACACACACACTGAGTTGTACAACTGTGTCTCAAATTAGTTGTATGTTTGGAAACTTGCCACTTACTTCCCCAA
>NW_008378509.1:0-215 GCF_000622305.1 Nannospalax galili
TTTCCTTTCCCTATCAAGCTGGAAGTCATGCTTCAAACTTTGAGACAAATAAGAATACAGGAGAATCCCTGCCTGTTACTGCAAAGGGTAAGATAAGAACGGATCTACATAGAGAAATACCTGCCTTGGAGTAAAGAAATCCACTGCTTAAAAATGTTTTTAAAGAGATTTTAGTATGTGTGTGTGAGTGTGTGTGTGTGTGTGTGTGTGTGTGT
>NW_008378510.1:0-215 GCF_000622305.1 Nannospalax galili
GGGTTTTGTTTCTTAATCCATTCACCTAGTCTGTGTCTTTTGACTGGGAAGGTCAGTCCATTAATATTTAAAGTTATTAATGAAAAATGAGTATTGAGTCCTGTCCATTTTATTTCTGTTTAGATTTTTGATATAGCTACACCTTTCCACCGTTATACCTTCACTGGATTTCTTTACGCAATCCCTTGGGTATAGTCATTCCTTTCTTCAGCTCT
>NW_008378511.1:0-215 GCF_000622305.1 Nannospalax galili
AGGGGCCAGGTGACACGACCATGTGCACGTTAGAGGGGGCAGGTGACACGATCGTGTGCATGTCAGACGGGGCAGGAGACACGACCATCAGCACATCAGAGGGGATAGGTGACACGACCATGTGCACATCAGAGAGGGCAGGTGACACAATAATCTGCACATGCGAGGGGGCAGGTGACATGACCATCTGCTCGTCAGAGGGGGCAGGTGACACG
>NW_008378512.1:0-215 GCF_000622305.1 Nannospalax galili
AATGTGTCATTTTATTGCTCCAATGTGCCATCACAACTTTACAATATGACTACACAATGTTCCATTGTGCCACCACAATGCGCCATTGTGTCATTCAAATGATCCATAGTGTTGTCCTCATGCTCAATATTCAAAAGTGTCCCTTCACAATCCCCCAATGTGATGTCACAATGTTACAGTATGATCTCACAAGGTTCCATTGTGAAATCACAATG
>NW_008378513.1:0-215 GCF_000622305.1 Nannospalax galili
GTGGGCTGTGCCCTCCTATATCAATAAACAATAAAGAAAATGCCCCACAGACCTGCCCACAAGCCAATTCCACAAAAGAAATTCCACAAGTGTGTCAAGTTGACAACTAAAGTTATACAGCACGTACAAGATTGGAATAACTTTATAGGGTATACAATAACTATAAAAAATGCCAAAGGTTTTCCAAGCTATTCTATCAATTTATATTGTGTAAG
>NW_008378514.1:0-215 GCF_000622305.1 Nannospalax galili
CCCATCCTTCATGAAACTGCTACCGTTGGTGAACCAAGTAGCTTCTGCATCTGAGAGTGGCCAATGAGTCAGGTCATTTCTGAGCCTATGTACCTGGCTCAGGATCCCTGCACAATCATGCAGGGGTACGTCCAAGTTAGGGTTGGGCAGTAGGGTGGCTGGGCTAAGGGCGGTGCTTGGGAGGAACCGAATTCTCGGAGGGTTAAGAAGTAAGC
>NW_008378515.1:0-203 GCF_000622305.1 Nannospalax galili
TAAAGTAAAATTAAAAATAAAATAGAATAAATTATGCCAGGTGTGGTGGCATATGTACACCTTTAATCCCAGTATTTAGAAGGGAGAGGCACATGGATCTCTGAGATAGTGTCCAGCCTGGTCTACATAGAGTTCCCGAACAGCTGGGGCTACAGGGAGACCTTGACTCAAAAAAAAAAAAAAAAAAAAAAAAAAAAAATTGG
>NW_008378516.1:0-215 GCF_000622305.1 Nannospalax galili
CAAGAAACCAATTACTTATTTGCAGAATTTCTAAGCCAGCAGCCTGACTTTCAGCATTAGTTTTAAGGTCAAGAGTGGACACAAACTTTGAGGTACCCTTTCCTTCTGAGGTCTCACTGGAACTGTGCTCCTGAGCCCTCACCCATACTTTTTGTCAAACCCATTCTCCAGCAACAACTTGTGAAGTAGAAGCTAGGATCCAACTTTATCTTATA
>NW_008378517.1:0-215 GCF_000622305.1 Nannospalax galili
CTCTTTCAAGATAAAACTAGGCAGTACAGCTCCTCTACTATGAGTATATCCGCTTGCTCAGAAGTTCCACTTCTAGTAAGCTATCCTAGGCATTTATAGGACTGTGTCAGTGCAAAAGCAGTGTGTGTACAAGGGTATGAGTCAGTATTCTACCAGCAGGGAACAAATAGGAAGTATCTACACCATCAGGAAATTCATTATTTTTTCATCAATTC
>NW_008378518.1:0-215 GCF_000622305.1 Nannospalax galili
GTCTCAGTGAATCTGCCCTGAGGTGTTTGCCCATCTGTGCCTTTCCACACAATAACAAGAGGGATTTGTCCCTGAAGGGAACAGCAGGCGCTCTGAGAGAGCAATCACCCTGAGGAGCTTTGCCTGGGGAAAACTTTCTCTCCCAAGTTGGAAAATCCTCACCCCCTGTCAATTAGTCCAGAGGGCACTTGGGTCTTGGCCAGCTGAAACACTCC
>NW_008378519.1:0-215 GCF_000622305.1 Nannospalax galili
GATTTCATAGATACCTTTAGAGAAAATAAGCTTTACTCAGACGTCAAAATCATATTTATAAATCTCAACATTCAAATTTGAGCTTTGCAAAAAGCTTTTGTGTAGATTCAAAACAGACAGTTTTCATGTAAGAAAATGCAGACCATGACACAGCAAAAAATCAACTGAAGGGAAACAGCAGTGGGATGATTCAGTGCTGCTGCAGAGGGGAAAGA
>NW_008378520.1:0-215 GCF_000622305.1 Nannospalax galili
TTATCTACAGTACTGGGTATATACTATCTATAGTATAGTACTCTGTACTGAGCTTTGTCTATAGCTTTTAAAGATAAATATCCTTTTGTCTTTGTTTTTGGTGCTGGCGTTGGAACCCAGGCCTAATGCAAGATAGATAAGTGTTCTACCACTGAGCTACAGCCCCAGGTAATTGTTATGGTTTTACGTACTAGTTTTAAATTTAAATTTAAATT
>NW_008378521.1:0-215 GCF_000622305.1 Nannospalax galili
ATTTTATTTTTAAAAGGATTTTGAACTAATACGTTTCATTATTATTAATTTTTCATTAATAATCATACCAAAAGTTGTGATATATTAATTTGACAGTAATGGGTTCAGTGGAAAAGACTAGAAAGATATTCGTGCCAGGGAAATCAGTTTCAAGAGGATTTCTTAGTCACAGAAAGAAATCTGTCCCTTTGAGAAGTATATAGCATTCTCTGGTT
>NW_008378522.1:0-215 GCF_000622305.1 Nannospalax galili
ACGTCAAAGGGGGCAGGTGACACGACCACGTAAACAACTACGAGAGCAGGTAACACGACCATCTGCACGTCAGAGGGGCAGGTAACACGACAATGTTAATGTCAAAGAGGGCAGGCGACATGATGTGCACGTCAGCAAGGACAGGTGACATTACCATCTCTACATCAGTGGAGCAGGTGACACTACCATCTGCACGTAAGAAGGGGCAGAGGACA
>NW_008378523.1:0-215 GCF_000622305.1 Nannospalax galili
CACAAGTCAAGCCTTTCCATGTTCCTTGTCTAGAAAAAGAAGCTACAGGGATGTCCCAAAAAGTAGTGAACTTTCAGAGAGGGGAACATCAGTTGTTCCCACAAATGAGAGCAAGCATCCAAGCCCTCTGATGACTCAAGAGCCAGTATGAAATGTCTAGGTGAGGCATGTTTGAAGAAGAAAGGCCAGCATGTAGGCCTGAATACAGCAGAGAC
>NW_008378524.1:0-215 GCF_000622305.1 Nannospalax galili
TGTAGCTCTTCTGCCTTGATTGGGGATTGCATTTTATTTCCTCTTTCCTTAGCTAATAAATTTATGGTAGGCATTGTGGTGGTTGATTCTTTGATGGGAGGCTGGTTTGTGGGAACAAAAGACAGGTGCAGGACTCTCTTGCTTGTTAAATCTTCATATATTTCATCTGTTTTTCAGATAGGCCAAAATCAGCTGATCTATTTGGACAGGATGTT
>NW_008378525.1:0-215 GCF_000622305.1 Nannospalax galili
TCTTTGCTTTAAGATCTCAATCCAGAAGCAGACAGTGCTCTTAACTTCTGAGCCATCTCTCCATTCCCCTGAACTCTCAAGTTTGATGACCATGTTTCTTAGGTGACTAATATTACTGATGACCTCCTCTTCTGACCATATCTACATTCCTTGCTCTTTTGAAAACGTGCTCTCCTGGTTCTCCTCAATCCTTTCTCACAATGGCTCTTATTTCT
>NW_008378526.1:0-215 GCF_000622305.1 Nannospalax galili
ATATAGGCCAGGTTGGCCTCAAACTCACAAAGATTCTCCTGCCTCTGCCTCCTGAGTCCTGAGGTTAAAGTTGTGCACCACCATGTCCAGCAGGGGCTCATAATTTAGGAGTTGCCTTAGCTGAGAACTATTGGCAGCTGATCACTGCTGGCTGAGGGAGAGTTGTTCTTCTTTAAGGGAGTGATCCTAGATAGGCTGACCAGGTTCCAGTGGAT
>NW_008378527.1:0-215 GCF_000622305.1 Nannospalax galili
TATTGTATAACTGTATTAATTCAACTATTTATCCAAAAATTGACAGCCAGTCTTGCAAGAGAGGCATCTTAGCTCATGAAATTGTTATTGAATATGTCAATGCTGTTGTATTGAAATGCTTCTTCTAGTTATAAGGGTATTAAATAAATAATTTAAAAAATTACCAGAATCATCAGTTCTTAAGCACTTGAGTGAGTTCGACTAGGGGTACTGGC
>NW_008378528.1:0-215 GCF_000622305.1 Nannospalax galili
GAATACTGATTTTCCAACGTTATGAAATTTGCTAGAACACAAAGCCCTCATAAAGGTTGTTAGGTTAACAGGTAGAAATGATGGAGCAGGTAGGTGTTCTAGCATTCAGATAATGAATATAAAGAGTAGCTCTGAGGACTCCACATATGGGTGAAATTTTCAAATTGATAAGATAGTAGCTAAATGCTTTATGTGTATGTTTGCTAACATTTGTC
>NW_008378529.1:0-215 GCF_000622305.1 Nannospalax galili
CCAAAAGACATTTATATTCCTATATATTGAGTCTTGTGTATATCACATGTACAGGGGAGATGTATAGATATTACAGTTTCTCTATCCTTCATCCATCAATTGATGTCCGGGCTGTTTCTATACTTTAGCCATTACAAAGAATACTGTGATGAACACTTGGGTAGAGGGGAGCCTATGAGAGATTGTTTTCACTTACTTTGATCATGTTCCCAGAG
>NW_008378530.1:0-215 GCF_000622305.1 Nannospalax galili
GTAGCCTGGGTGATCTGGCTGTTGGTGTTCACCAGAACCACATGTTCATTCCATACTTGCTGAAGAGCTGTTACTCACATTCAGATCTATTTTCCTGCCTTGCAAAGTGCCCTTAGAAAAGTGCTGGGTCTCACACATGTGGCTCCTTTCGGGTGTCCGGGCCCGCAGAAAACAGCATCTTCCTAACATGCAGACTCTTGATTTAATGATTGTAG
>NW_008378531.1:0-215 GCF_000622305.1 Nannospalax galili
TAAATCCAAAATACCTGGCTTTGCCTGTTCCAGAGCCTAAATCTTACTGCATTAGGATCCTGGTACAACAGCTAAACTTGAGTCTTGGGCCCCAAGTGTGGACTAGAAACCCCAAACAGCACCCACAATAACAGCAGTTCAAGTATCTCCCCTTTGCATATTTACATCATCAAATAATCTTATATAAGTAAAATCTGAAAGCACTTTTAACCTTT
>NW_008378532.1:0-215 GCF_000622305.1 Nannospalax galili
TCTTTCAGATTCCTTCTTTTCCTTTACATCCCTGGTTCTTTTTCTTTATCCTGGTTCCTGTGCTTATACCTGAATACATTATCATGTATCAAGATTTGGTGCTAGGATCCATGTATGAGGGAGAAAATATGTTGTTTTTGTTTCTGAGTCTGTGTTACTTCACCTACTATAACAGTTCCTAGTTCCATCCATTTACCTGCAAATTTCATGATTTC
>NW_008378533.1:0-215 GCF_000622305.1 Nannospalax galili
TACCTCGTTTCATTTGTTAAAAATTGCAAGCAAGCTTTTGTATGTAAATTTCCTCGATGAAGTTTTTTGTATTTGGGGGTGGTTTTGTTTATTTGTTTGGGGTGTGCTTTTTGTTTGTTTAATTTTTTATTTGTGACCCTGGCAAAGATTTCACTGGCATTCTGAATTCAGGCTTTCCTGCCTAGGGACTGCAAGCATTTGTCCAACATAATACC
>NW_008378534.1:0-215 GCF_000622305.1 Nannospalax galili
GCCATGTGTATTTGGTTATGTTTGCAGTACCACACATGAGTTTCCTCCCACTGGGTGGACTTTAAGTCCAGCTAGGTAGTGTTGATTACCTCCAAGATAAAAGTGTCACTACTGCCCCAATATAGTTTGCTGTGCCACTCATTGTGGTTATTAGGACTTAAAGGTGGGGTTGGACCATCGATTGATGTTCTCCCTTAGCAACTTGCATAGTGCTC
>NW_008378535.1:0-215 GCF_000622305.1 Nannospalax galili
TATATATCAACTATGTGTCAAGTAAAAAAAAATTTTAAGCCGGGTGTGGTGGCGCATGCCTTTAATCCCAAAATTTGGGAGGCAGAGGCAGGCGTGAGTTGGAGGCCAGCCTGGTCTACATAGCAAGTTCCAGGACAGCTGGGAGTTACAGGGAGGCCCTGTCTCAAAAAGACCAAAAAAAAAAAAAAAACTTTTTTTAAAACTACTAATAAATA
>NW_008378536.1:0-215 GCF_000622305.1 Nannospalax galili
CCAACACTATCTCCCCATGTGCCATTATATTCCTGGAATGTGCAATGACAATGTGACAATATGACTTCTCAATGTTCCACTGGGAAATCACCAAGCTATAGTGTGATATCACAATGCTCCAATGTTCTAACACAATTGCCCCATGAGCGATTATATTGTTCCAATGTGCCATCAAGATGTTACACTATGACTTCACAATATTCCATTCTGACATC
>NW_008378537.1:0-215 GCF_000622305.1 Nannospalax galili
ATGTTTGTGCTGGGAATCAAACCTGGGTTCTCTGCAGGAGCAGCCAGTGCTTTTAATCACTGAGCCATCTTGTCAGTCCCATACTTGGGTTTTTCCCCCATATGGTCATGTAGTAGTCCCAATGGCATCTATTAAAGCTGTCATTTCTCATTTGCTTGAGATATGCTCTGCCTCATTATATACATTGTATTACCATATCCACTTAAGTCTATGTT
>NW_008378538.1:0-215 GCF_000622305.1 Nannospalax galili
ACAGGAAGATCCTGTCTCAAAAAGACCAAATATATATATATATATATATATGTATAATTTCTATTTTACTTGTATGACTGTATTGTCTGTGTCTATGTAAGTGCGTCCATGTTGTGCAATGCCCATGAAGGTCAGAAGAGGGCAATGGATTCCTCAGAACAGGGCTTATAGACAGTTGTTAGCTGTCATGTGGGTGCTGGAAATTGAACCTGAGT
>NW_008378539.1:0-215 GCF_000622305.1 Nannospalax galili
TCAAAAATCCGCCAATGTGGCATCATAAGGCTCCATGGTGCCATCACAATGTTACAATGTGACTTCTCAGTGTTCCATTGTTACATCAGAGTGCTCCAATGTGACATCACAATGCTCCTATATGCCAACACTATCATCGTATGTGCCATTATAGTGCTCCAACATGCCATCACAACGTTACTATACGACTTCACAATGCTCCATTGTGACATATC
>NW_008378540.1:0-215 GCF_000622305.1 Nannospalax galili
AGAGACACACATCAGGGAAGGTAGACAGATGTTCTTCTGGAAACACGGTGGAAGGGCACACTCCTGTTTACCCCTTTCCTTGCTTACTGTAGTGTAACTAGTAAATTTATGAGTGTCTACCTAAGTGGAGAATTTGCAGATGTTGTCCAGTTTTGATGAAAATAACCCTCATACATTGCTAAGAGGCTTAAGAAGATTCCCACAAAGTAACCTTG
>NW_008378541.1:0-215 GCF_000622305.1 Nannospalax galili
TTCTTGGGAGTATGGAGCAAAGATTTTGGGCTGAGGGGAAATGAAAGACAGGTGAAAGGTGTACATTAATAGGAAATTGTTTGAAAATTTAAACACCTATTAATACCCACATTCCCATCCTCCCCACCCCCATGTTCCTATCCCATACCCATACATGGGTTCCGGGGTTCAAACTCAGGCCTTCATGCTGGCAAAGTAAGGAGTTTACTTACTGA
>NW_008378542.1:0-215 GCF_000622305.1 Nannospalax galili
ATGTTTGTGCTGGGAATCAAACCTGGGTTCTCTGCAGGAGCAGCCAGTGCTCTTAATCACTGAGCCATCTTGTCAGTCTCATACTTGGGTTTTTCCCCCATATGGTCATGTAGTAGTCCCAATGCCATCTATTAAAGCTGTCATTTCTCATTTGCTTGAGATACGCTCTGCCTCATTATATACATTGTATTACCATATCCACTTAAGTCTATGTT
>NW_008378543.1:0-215 GCF_000622305.1 Nannospalax galili
CCAAGATAAAAGTGCCACCACTGTATCAATGACGCATGCTATGCTGGCCATTGATGTGGTTGTTTGGTCCCAAAGCTGGTGCTGGATCATCCACTGATGTTTTTCCTTGCACCTTCATAGTGCTCTCCAAAACTGTGAGATCTATCCTTCAGGGGAAGTGGTTGCATGTCAGTTGCAGCTCTATTGCTCCAAATCCTGTTTCCAAAGTATGTTCT
>NW_008378544.1:0-215 GCF_000622305.1 Nannospalax galili
TGATGTCATATTGGATAATTGTAATGTTATTTGCAGCATTGTAATGTCACATTGGGAGATTGTGATAGCACATGGGGCAATAGTGTTGGCTCATTCAAGAACAGTAATATCTCACTCGAGCACTGTGATGACACATTTGAGCGTTGTGATATTACATTGGGGAATGCGAGGGGACATTGAGCACTGTGTTTGCATATTGAGCATGGTGACGACAC
>NW_008378545.1:0-215 GCF_000622305.1 Nannospalax galili
AAAAAAATCCTATAAAAACTTGTATTTCTTTTTTAAAAAGTATTTTATTTTTATTTAGTTATTTTTATTTTATGTGTATGAGTGTATTGCCAATATGTATGTAAGTGCACCCATGTCATGTAGTGCCTGTGGGGGTTAGAAGAGGGCATCGGATCTCCTGGAACTGGAGTTATAGATGGTTGTCAGTCACCATGTGGGTGCTGGGAACTGAACCC
>NW_008378546.1:0-215 GCF_000622305.1 Nannospalax galili
CCAAGATAAAAGTGCCACCACTGTATCAATGACGCATGCTATGCTGGCCATCGATGTGGTTGTTTGGTCCCAAAGCTGGTGCTGGATCATCCACTGATATTTTTCCTTGCACCTTCATAGTGCTCTCCAAAACTGTGAGATCTAGCCTTCAGGGGAAGTGGTTCCATGTCAGTTGCAGCTCTATTGCTCCAAATCCTGTTTCCAAAGTATGTTCT
>NW_008378547.1:0-215 GCF_000622305.1 Nannospalax galili
GGTAGGAGCAGTGCAGGGTGTGAAGAATACAGTGTTTTAGGCAAATAAATCGGAGAAGGAGTGTGGGGCATACAGGGCCAGTGTGAAATAAAAGGGGAGGGGGAATCTAACAGGTGTGTTCTGACTACAAACCTCAAATCAGAGGCACAGACAAACATCTAACAGACAGCACCTGCAGGCAGGAGACACAGCAGGAACATGGGTCCTGGGGAAGG
>NW_008378548.1:0-215 GCF_000622305.1 Nannospalax galili
CCCAGGATCCAAATTTGGCAATATCCCACTTCCCCCAGGAATTTGAGTATGTAATTTTTCAGATTGGGGCATGAGTATCTTAAGGATGGATTCCTTCTGGGCTGCTTTAAGAGTCCCCTTACCTTAAGAGAGTTTGTACCCCAAATAGGTGAATTTTCTGTAAAAAAAAAATCAGTTTTCTTCATGGAGCCATGGTAGATAAGGTCCTGGAGCAA
>NW_008378549.1:0-215 GCF_000622305.1 Nannospalax galili
CTTACACAATATAAATTGATAGAATAGCTTGGAAAACCTTTGGCATTTTTTGTAGTTATTGTATACCCCATAAAGTTATTCCAATCTTGTACGTGCTGTATAACTTTAGTTGTCAACTTGTCACACTTGTGGAATTTCTTTTATGGAATTGGCTTGTGGGCAGCTCTGTGGGGCATTTTCTTTATTGTTTATTGATATAGGAGGGCACAGCCCAC
>NW_008378550.1:0-215 GCF_000622305.1 Nannospalax galili
AGATCCTGTAAGTCCCATGCTCTAAAACATGGTGCCTCTGTACCTGTCTGCGGCCAAGTAAGATCCAGCATCAATAGTTTCCCTCAGCTGAATCTCTTCACTTTAGAAAAATGAGAACGATGATCTATAAAACTCTTGCAGTCAGAGCTACCTACTTTGCTACTCTCTGTGAATTCCAGAAGCCTTGGGCACTGAAATACTCACAGGTACTGCTG
>NW_008378551.1:0-215 GCF_000622305.1 Nannospalax galili
TCTTGTTTTTGTTCTGGTCATTTGAATTTTTCAAGGAATTTTTCCAGGACTTCTAAATTGCCAAATTTATTGGTGTGAAAATTTCAGAATACTTCCTTGCTGTGCCTTAATGACTGTGATGTCATCCTCTCTTTGACTCAGTATTAACTGTCTGCATTTCCTCGTCTTTTCCTTTGGTCATTTTTCTCAGTTGTTGGTTTATTTTCGGTTTTATT
>NW_008378552.1:0-215 GCF_000622305.1 Nannospalax galili
TGGCTTGTCAGGTAAAGGCATCTGCTGCCAAGCCTGACAGCCTGAGTTTGATCTCCAGGACCCACATGGTGGTAGGAGAGAACCAGTTCCCTCGAGTCGTCCTCTGACTCCACATGCATGCCCCACCCCTACACACATAAATAAATAATAAATAAATAAATAAAATAAGTTATTTGTAAAAAACAAATCTGGGATATAGCTTGGTGGTGGTGGTG
>NW_008378553.1:0-215 GCF_000622305.1 Nannospalax galili
ATCACAGACCATTCTAATCCTGGTCACTGTTTCATAAGGTTTTTGAGTATTTGCTATTTATTGTAATTCATTTATAGCCATTCTTTTTCTTTAAAAGTCATCACTTGGGGCTGGAAAGAAGGCTCATCAGTTAAGAGCACTGGTTGCCCTTGCAGAGGACCCCAGTTCGATTCCCAGCACCCACATGGTGGCTAACAACTGTCTGTAAGTCCAGT
>NW_008378554.1:0-215 GCF_000622305.1 Nannospalax galili
TCATAAAATATATTTTATTAAATTAAATTTCACTTAATTTTATGTGTATGCGTATATTGCCTGTATGTATGTAAATGTACCCAGGTCATGCAATGCCCTCAGAGGTCAGAAGGAGGCTTCAGATTTCCCTGGAACTAGAGTTACAGACAGTTGTTAGTCACAAGGTGGGTGCTGGGAATTGAACACAGGTCCTCTGCAAGAGCAGCCAGTGCTCT
>NW_008378555.1:0-215 GCF_000622305.1 Nannospalax galili
CGGTGCTCCCCACGGGTGCTCGTGGCCGAGGGTCGGGCCGAAGATGCCCCAGATCGGGCTGCAAGGCAGGATGGAGACGGATGAAACTCACCCACGCGCCCCGGCCCAGCCCAAAGCAATACTCACCCACGGCTCGCCGCTGGCTGGAAAGAGGAAGCACAAACCCTCACGGTCCGGTTTCTAAAACGCAGCCCCGCCTTCTTTACGTCTTTTCC
>NW_008378556.1:0-215 GCF_000622305.1 Nannospalax galili
ACTCTGCAGACTCTTATTCTACATGCCTTGACCATTTGTGTCCTTTTGTGTTCACAGCCCTCTGTTGCATGATGTACATTCATTTATGAGAGTTGAGAGATGTATTACTGTTCTTTCTACCCCTGATCCACTATTTTCCATGAGCTTTAGGTGTAGGGCTTCCGTTGAAAAATAATATTTTCATTGATTCTTTGAGAATTTCATATAATGTATTT
>NW_008378557.1:0-215 GCF_000622305.1 Nannospalax galili
CAACTTCCTCTTGAGGGAGCGTGTTGAGAAGGCATAGCACTTCCCGTGGAACAATGAGGACGTTTATTGTAGGGCCTCACGTGTTTACCGTTTATCTTAATATCAGACACACAAATGAAAGAGAAATAGTTGCAGTTTTAAAATAAGATAGGACCCCGCCCCCCAAAAAATGCAGCCTGGATCTAGTTGCTAAGGACTACTTTATTTTAGTGAAA
>NW_008378558.1:0-215 GCF_000622305.1 Nannospalax galili
GACCATCTGCATGTCAGAGGGGGCAGGTGACACCAGTATCTGCACGTAAGTAGGGGCATGTGAAATGACCATCTGTACGTCAGAGGGTTCAGGTGACACCACCATCTGCGTGGCTGAGTGAGCAGGTGACATGACCACGTGCATGTCAGAGGGTGCAGCTCACCCGACCATCTGCACATCAGATGGTCAGGTGACACAACCATGTGCACGTCATA
>NW_008378559.1:0-215 GCF_000622305.1 Nannospalax galili
GCCATCACAACACACCTATATGCCATCACAATGCTCATTGTGCCAACGTGAAGTGCAATTGTGTCATTACCATGATCCGTTGTGTTGTCATCATGCTCCTTATGCAAACACGGTGCTCAATGTCCCCTCACAATCCTCAAATTTGATCACACAATTCTCCACACTACCATCACAATGTTACACTAGGACTTCACAATGTTCCATTGTGACATTGC
>NW_008378560.1:0-215 GCF_000622305.1 Nannospalax galili
CCAGTCGGGACTGCAAAGTGAGAACCTGTCTCAAATCTGATCATAGAATTAGTAAGAGTCAGAAGAGTGAAGTTTTTAAAAATTATTTTATGTGCATGTGTATTGTTTACATATATGGAAGTGCACCCATGTCATGCAGTGCTCACAGAGGTCAGAAGAGGGCGTCAAATCCCCTGGAACTAGAGTTACGGACAGTTGTTAGCTGCCATGTGGGT
>NW_008378561.1:0-215 GCF_000622305.1 Nannospalax galili
TCATTCTATCAGTGAGGCTTTCTCCTGTTGTTTCAAATTGACTTATTGAGTGTACATAGAGGTACACTCAAGCTTCCTTCCAACATTTGGACCCCTACTAGCAGGTACTCACAGCATAATTGGGAAGTTTGCTAAGGGGAGGCCTGATTTTGGCATTCTCAGGCAGTCTGCTAAGGTCTCAGCCCCTACTATAGGGCAGAGAGGTCTACCTTTGG
>NW_008378562.1:0-215 GCF_000622305.1 Nannospalax galili
TTTGTTTGAAGCCTACATTCATTAAGAAATCTGTATGTCGGGGCTAGAGAAATGGCTCAGTGATTGAGTACTGGCCACTCTTACAGAGGACCCAGGTTCAATTCTCAGCACCCACATGGCAGATAACTCCTCTGTCAGACTTGTGCCTCCCAAGACTGAGGAATCATTGCAGAAGAGGAGGTGAAAAGATTGTAAGAGTCGGAGGAGGTGGATGA
>NW_008378563.1:0-215 GCF_000622305.1 Nannospalax galili
CAGTATCATTTATTCTCTTGATCATAGCCAGTCAGGCTGGGGTGAGATGAAATCTTAAAGTGGGTTTAAATTCCATTTCCATAATTACTAGTAATGTTGAATAACTTTTAAGATGCTTCTTAACTATCTTCATTTTTTCTTTTGAGAACTCTCTGTTTTTCTCATCAGCTCCTTAGCCTATCTTTTAATTGGGTTACTTCCTTTCTTGATTCTTT
>NW_008378564.1:0-215 GCF_000622305.1 Nannospalax galili
TCTCACAGAAATCTCCTTTCCTCTTCCTCTTGGGTGCTGGAATTAAAGCCTGCGCCAACATGCCCATCGCCAACCACGTGGTTGTTTTGAGATGGGGTCTCCCTGTAGCCCCAGATGGCCTGGAACTCAGTAGGTAGACCAGGAGAACTAGGCTGGCATTGAACTCAAAGAGATCTGCCTGTCTCTGCCTCTTGAGTGCTGGGATTAAAGACCAG
>NW_008378565.1:0-215 GCF_000622305.1 Nannospalax galili
AGTACCACATAATCATATGTAAAATGTTTTGTTTTTATGTGTCTGCTAAGCTTATATTGAAAAATCATTCAGCATGATGACAGAACTAGCCCTGGGCTGTCAGCTGTCAGAGGGCTTGACTTGTGTACTACAGTCACCACCACCATTATTAGTACAGAGTTGATGCATTCAGGACAAAGAGCAGTGTGGAGTTGTGGAGTAAGTAAAAACACAAT
>NW_008378566.1:0-215 GCF_000622305.1 Nannospalax galili
ATTCTTCTTTTGTTTTGGAAGAGCATCATTTTGTAAATGATTCCTGTGCTTTCCTTGCTTGCTGCAAACAACAAATCTCTATTCCTGTAGGAGCTTCTTTTGGCTTTGCACTCACCAACTCTCAAACACATTGCATTTGGTTACCATGTCTGAGCAGGACAGTGCCTTGGATCCTTCCCTGGCTGTGCCTAACTTGGGTCAGGCTGATGGCTGGC
>NW_008378567.1:0-215 GCF_000622305.1 Nannospalax galili
GCTAGGAATAAAGTTAGGTGTGAACAACTCTGTCTGTGCTTTCAGCCCTCTAAAACACAGTGTCTGGGAGTGGGGTCTGTATATTCTAAAGGTATCCCAATGTACTTCCAGACTAAATAATCCTCATTTTGTCCTGGAGCTTGCACAAACATATCTGAAACAGTCTTGGGGATTTAAATAATGAAATGGATATATCAAAAAAGCAAAACTGAATC
>NW_008378568.1:0-215 GCF_000622305.1 Nannospalax galili
TCTTTTTATAATGTAAATGTATATCATGGGAGGAATAGATTAAGCATGATACCAAGAAATATTAAGGTTTTTTTAGTTCTAATAAACATATATGCATCTATATGAATTCTAATGCTAACCACAGCATATGTCTCACAATGAAGTGTTTAAGTGACAGATTTGTCTCTGTTGTCTATAATAACTTTGTTTCAGTGAGGCAGAGAGACTTGAGATTT
>NW_008378569.1:0-215 GCF_000622305.1 Nannospalax galili
CCCAATATGCACAGATCCTGCAACAAAAAATTCCCAGCCAAAATGAGGATGATGTGGATAAGTCAGTTTGTCATGTCACTTTATTCTTCAGACTGCTCAGCACCAATCTCAAAACTAACCTGCATTTATTAATGGTATTTGGAGCAGAGAATTAATAATTGGGTGGGTAGGTGAATGTATGGTGAACAAACGGATGGGAACAGAAATGTATGGGA
>NW_008378570.1:0-215 GCF_000622305.1 Nannospalax galili
GATTTAAGACCTGTTTCCTAAGGCACAATCCAAACCGGATATCAGGCCTAGGGACCCGTGCTTTGACAGGCCACAGGGCATAGGAGAGAGACTGATGTTGAGACATAAAAATTAAAGCCAATCATAATGATTTATAGCCACAAATTAATTGATCTGTCACCTTTCATCAAAGAAGTTTCCTTATGCAGTGCGTAGTGATTAACTAAGAAACAACT
>NW_008378571.1:0-215 GCF_000622305.1 Nannospalax galili
TGTGAATCAGGATGCGTCCCCTGAATTGTGTGGTATACCTCTGCAGAAACTTTCATTATCAGTGCCTAGCACATAAAAGATACTCAGGCCAGACATGCTAGCACATTCCTGTAATATTAGTCCTTGGGAAATAAGACAGGAGAAATTAGGCATTAGAGAGCCCAGCAAGGGTCATATAACAAGCCTTTAAAACATAGAAAAGCCGGGCTTGGTGG
>NW_008378572.1:0-215 GCF_000622305.1 Nannospalax galili
TATCTATGCCTAGAGTAAATCACCAAAGAACTAGAGAGAAGACAGGGCAGGCACCCAGTGAGGAAGCTTCAAATTCCTTCAGAACCTAACCTCAGAATTCACACACCATCCTTGCTACAGTGTTGTAGGGAACCTTGTGCTCACCCTGTGAACAGCAGCAGGCAGGATCACTGGGGTCACATCAGAGGTCATTTCCCATTGCTGTGAAAACATTA
>NW_008378573.1:0-215 GCF_000622305.1 Nannospalax galili
GGGGCTGGAGAGATGTCTCAGCAGTTAAGAGCACTGACTGCTCTTGCAGGGCACCCAGATTCAACATGGTTGCTAACAACTGTCCAAATCTCCAGTTCCAGGGAAACAGACACCCTCTTCTGACCTCCACAGACATTCCACTTACACGTGTGCACTTACACAAAAGTGGGCAATACACTCATATACATAAAAATAATGATTATAATATAAAAAAA
>NW_008378574.1:0-215 GCF_000622305.1 Nannospalax galili
CTCAATGTTAGTAGCAAAAACAATGAGTCTTTCTGTAAGAAGCAGTATATTTTAAAGCGAAATACAGATCTTTATTAAAGGTTAAAAACTCATCCAATTTTCTGTCTTGCAGGCTTATACTGTGTCCAATATTGTATACCTGTATTAATTCAACAACGAACCTAAAAAAATTATAGCCACTTTTGAAAGAGATGTATCCTTGCTCTGGAGTGTGT
>NW_008378575.1:0-215 GCF_000622305.1 Nannospalax galili
CCCTGTAAGAGGCTGTCTTTCCCCTCCAGTAGCCAACAGTAGCCAAAAGCTTCTTAGGTTGGGTTGGGGTTTCTTATACACTTCCTCATGTCTATGATAGGAGTTTGTCTGTTTTGAGGTTGCATGGGGCTTGTGCATGCTGTCTCCATTGCTGTGAGTTCATAAGTGTAACTGACCAGCTGTTTGGAAAAGTGTTTCCTTGTAGCCATTCCACA
>NW_008378576.1:0-215 GCF_000622305.1 Nannospalax galili
AACATGTCAAAGAAAATCGGTAGAAACAAAAATGAGCTGATGCAGGACAACACTGTAAAAAGAACGGGACAGAGTGAACGGGAAGTAGTCGGGACCCTTCTACCCAGAACTCTGTGATCAGACCTCGCCCTCTGAGAAATCTCCATTTGACACAGGTAGACCCAAGGCTCTCTAAGTCAAAGTCCCCTCGGGGCTGCAGGAATGAGGTCGAGCAC
>NW_008378577.1:0-215 GCF_000622305.1 Nannospalax galili
CATGCCACTTATACATTCACTGCATTTTGACCAGTTTTGAGTTTCTGGGGTAACCACCATCCACTACACAGAGAAGCTTTTCTGGTGAGGTCTGAGAGCTGCACTAATCTGTGGGCTTAACCAGGAATCTGATCTGGTCCCCACCTTGGGTCTCCTCTGAAGCTTCTGCAAGCTATCTCATGCTGTCATTTTTAATGTTCAAACTCTCTAGGATT
>NW_008378578.1:0-215 GCF_000622305.1 Nannospalax galili
TGTCTTCACAATGTTGCATTGTGCCATCACAATGCTCATTGTGGCATCACAGTGCGCCATTGTGTCATTACAATGATCCCCTGTGTTGTTACCATGATCAATATGAAAATCGGTGCTCAATTTCCCCTTTCGATCACCCAATGTGACATCTCAGTGCTCCAATATGACCTCACAATGCCCCAGTGTTTCACCACGATTCTCAATGTTGCATCACA
>NW_008378579.1:0-215 GCF_000622305.1 Nannospalax galili
TTTGTGACAATGGTCTCCTTTCTTTTCTGTAGCTGTGGTGCACTTACCACAAGAAGTCCTTGGTGGAAAAAGCATGCACCAATACTCTGAAGACCTTAAATTTGGATTACCTGGACCTCTACCTCATACATTGTCCCATGGGTTTCAAGGTACTGCTTAATCCGTGGTTAAATTCCTGTAAATGTCTAGACAAATTTCAGGATGGGAGAGGACTT
>NW_008378580.1:0-215 GCF_000622305.1 Nannospalax galili
ATATCTGTGTGTATGTGTGTCTGTGTGCATGTGTGTGTCTATGTGTGTGTATGTGTATGTGTGTATGTGTGCGTATGTGTGTGTGCATTTGTGTGTGAATGTGTGTGTATGTGTCTGTATGTGTATATGTCTTTGTATGTGTGTTTATGTGTGTGTATATGTGTTTGCATGTGTGTCTGTGTGTATGTATTTTTATGTGTGTGTATGTGTGTGTG
>NW_008378581.1:0-215 GCF_000622305.1 Nannospalax galili
TATGTGTCTATAAATTTGAAATGAGACAAAGATAATATATAAATAATCTTAAGGTTTCTAAGGTCATAGCTTAGTCAACTAGTCTAAGGATGTCAAGGTTTGTTTAAGTATGTTACCCAAGCTCTATCTACATAGCACATGGTAATTAAAAGGAACAGACTGGTGTAAGTAACCTTGTTGGAAGTTTAATAGCCATACTCGAAGGCCTATATTAA
>NW_008378582.1:0-215 GCF_000622305.1 Nannospalax galili
TAAATGGCCATCTGAGGAAAAGGATCAAAACACTGGAACAATATCTCACAAGTATCAAACAGAATTCTAGATGGCTTGAAGATTTAAATTAAAGAGTCAGAGTTCCAGAATAAATAAGGAAATTCTTAGATAATTTCAGAATAGGACAGGCTTTTATAACATGGCTTAATAGCCAAAAGACACAGGAGAACATAATGACAAGTTTAAAACATAAA
>NW_008378583.1:0-215 GCF_000622305.1 Nannospalax galili
AGTCCCACCTAGACCTCTGTCTACCAGTCCATTGGGGGGTCTCTGATAATTTATGTACAGATTTATGTCTTTTTCAATGAGGTTAGGGTACTTCAGATCAGGGGATTACCTTCTCCCTCAGTGCTCCTTAAAGGCTTAGAACATTATGGGTGACTTCCAAGAATTGTTGTTGATTTTTAAACAGCAAAGCAAAGTTGGGACCGGTGCCCTGCTTC
>NW_008378584.1:0-215 GCF_000622305.1 Nannospalax galili
TTCATTTATATTTGGTGTGTATTAGTATGCTGAGGCTTAAATATGTCCTCCGGTTTTGGTTTTGTTTTCCTTCATGTTTTTTGATCTACTTTTTTCCTCCTGCCATTCTTTGATCTTCTTAAGTATCTTTGAAATTACATTTTAAATAGAAAAACTTGGAGGACTTTTTTTCTGTAGTATTTTAGAGGTTGCTGAAGCTCTGAACCAGTAAATAC
>NW_008378585.1:0-215 GCF_000622305.1 Nannospalax galili
TAACAGAAGACAGTCTACCCCTCAATCAGGACTGGTTAATCCCACTTTGTACCAGTGGGGAACACTGGTCTTTGGGAGAGAAGCCCAAGCCAGCTCTGGGTGCCCTCCCCATTCACAGTCCCTAATCTGCTGCACATCACACTGTCTAAGGAATGGAGCCCCCAGCTTAGCCAGCAATCCCGTGTGCGTTGCTCCTCGGCCACTGTACTGGCTGG
>NW_008378586.1:0-215 GCF_000622305.1 Nannospalax galili
CTCTGAACATATGGAGGTTGACTGAGAGGTATAGAGTTTTGGAATTGGACAGTGTTTGAGTCCCTATGTTAATGTAGCTGCGTGATGTTTTTATTTGTAATTTCATTGCAATAAAGTGAATTTTATGAAATTAAAAAAAAAAACAAAGGTGGGAGTAAAGAAAGATCAAGAATGTCAAACTTCTTCCACATACACACATCAGCTAGGCTAGATTT
>NW_008378587.1:0-215 GCF_000622305.1 Nannospalax galili
ATCCCAGTACTTGGGAGGCAGAAGCAGTTGAATCTCTGTAAGTTGGAGGCCTGCCTTGGTCTACACAGCAAAGTTCCAGGCCAGCTGTGGCTACAGAGAGAGATCCTATCTCAAAAACAAAACAAACAAAAAGATCCTCACCCCTCAACTAGAAATACCAAAGTTGTTTTCTTTGTAATTGTTATTTTCTTTATATAACTTCTTATATAAATTAA
>NW_008378588.1:0-215 GCF_000622305.1 Nannospalax galili
CACACCACACCACACACACATCTAGACTTGAAACAGGTGTACAAATCTTTTCCTGAAATTCCCTGACCCTACACTCCTCCTGTCCAAATGCTCTAACCTTGCATACAGCCCCTGAGCAGGTTCTGTGTGAAGCTATAAAAAGGAAGCCTAAGTTGCAGTGGAAACCACAAGATGGTATGAACACAAGGAACATGGAACATCTGCCAAGGAAAACT
>NW_008378589.1:0-215 GCF_000622305.1 Nannospalax galili
GATTAAGAGCACTGACTGCTCTTGCAGAGGACCTGGATTCAATTCCCCATAGCCCACATGGTGGCTAACAACCATCTGTAATTCCAGCTCCAGGGGAAATCTAATGCCCTCTTCTGACCTCTGTGGACATTGCAAGACACGAGTGTACTTACATGCATGCAGGCAATACACTCAAACACATAATATTTTAAAAATAATAAAATATTTTAAAAATA
>NW_008378590.1:0-215 GCF_000622305.1 Nannospalax galili
AAACTTCCTCCCTGATGGTTGATTTCATAGTGAGAGAATGTGCTATGCAGGTCACTGGGGGTAAGAGCCATCAATGGTCTCCTTTTGTAAATGCTGCATGCCATAACGCTGACCTAAGAGTCAAGATGTGACCTCCACCCAGTGCTACAGGTCCACAAAGGTTGCTCGGGTAACCAGTGTTTTTGCATTGGAATGGAGACCTACTCTGCACTAGG
>NW_008378591.1:0-215 GCF_000622305.1 Nannospalax galili
GGTAGGTCCTCCCTGAGTAAACCAAACTGCAGTTCCCTTAAGCATGCCCACCCATGTGCTTTGGGATCATCTCTAATCCCTCCCACTCTGCCTTCCAGAGAACCACAAATTAGCCTGGTAAGTCAAACCCCACACACTGATATTTGATTCCCCTGCACCCTGAACAGTCCCATTCTCTCTCAGACTGCTTCTCTTCCTCCTGCCCTTGGGCCCAG
>NW_008378592.1:0-215 GCF_000622305.1 Nannospalax galili
TTTCTGATCATGTCTATTTGGTGTTCTATGTGCTTCCTATATTTGTATGGGCATGTTTTTCCTTAATTCCAGGAAATTCTCTTCTACAATCCTGTTTAAGTTCTGGTCAATACAATTAACCTGAAATTCTTCTCCTTCCTCTGTGTCTATGATACATAGACTTGGTTTTTTCATGGTGTCCCACATCTCTTGCATATCCCATTCTTGTGTTTTTT
>NW_008378593.1:0-215 GCF_000622305.1 Nannospalax galili
AGCCTAAGTGAGTCCTAGGTCCTAGAGAGAGACTTTGTCTCAAAAAACAAGATACATGGCTCTGGCCTCCACATGTACATGCATGCACAGATGTGCATGCACCTTCATACATGCACACACACAAGCACACATGCACACACACACATACACACACACACACACACACATACATACAAACAAGCACCCATACCCCCACTACAAAACACAGAAGAAAA
>NW_008378594.1:0-215 GCF_000622305.1 Nannospalax galili
GGGCAGGTGACACGACAATGTGCACTTCAAAGAGGGCAGGTGACACGATCATGTGTAAGACTAAGAAGGCAGGTAATGGGACCATCTGCACGTCAGAGGGGCAGATGACATGACCATCTGCACATCAGAGGTGGCCGGGGACACGAATATCTGCAGGTCAGAGAGGGCAGGTGACACGACCATGTGCACGTTAGAGGCGTCAGGTGACACGACCA
>NW_008378595.1:0-215 GCF_000622305.1 Nannospalax galili
CGTGTCACCTGCACCCTCTGTGTGCACATGGTCGTGTCACCTGCCCCTCTGACATGCACATGGTCTTGTCTCGTGCCCCCTCTGACGTGCACATGGTTGTGTCACCTGCCTGCTCTGCCTTGTAGATGCCCATGTCACCTGCCCCTCTGACGTGTATATGGTCATGTCACCGGCCCCCTCTGATGTACAGATTGTCAAGTCAACTGCTCTCTCTA
>NW_008378596.1:0-215 GCF_000622305.1 Nannospalax galili
CCTCAGTGCCACCTCCTGATGAGCCTTCAGAAACCCCGGCATGGGAATCATAGGAAGGGTTTGAGGAAGAAGGCAGAAATGCAACAAAGTGAATCCAAAATCAGCCAAAGTACCAAACAGCACCTTGGGCGTGCCCTGGCCAGCTTCAGGGCTTCCTGAAACCAGTGAAAACCATCCTCATTTCCAGGATTCTGGCCCCGCTCAGGAGGCTTCTG
>NW_008378597.1:0-215 GCF_000622305.1 Nannospalax galili
ATCTGCATGTCAGAGGCAGCAGATGACACGACCATCTGCACGTCAGAGGGGCCAGGGGATAGGGCCATCTGTACGTCAGAGTGATCAGGTGACACGACCATCTGTACGACAGAGGGGGCAGGTGCCACGAACATTTGCACGTCTGATGGGGCATGTGCCGTGACCATCTGCAAGTCAGAGAGGGCAGGAGACACGACCATCTGCACGTCAGAGGG
>NW_008378598.1:0-215 GCF_000622305.1 Nannospalax galili
GGTCCAGCTCATGACAGGCCATTTTTCTGTCATCTGTACCTTGGCAACTTTATTCTAGAAGTTCCTTGTCATTGCATCATGGAAAAATCCATTGGAATGTGTCTCAGGTGTCTGCTTCCTTATGTACCCCAAATCTCAATGCCTTTCCTTTCCTATCCCCCCCGAAAAGAGTTCTGCCAGCTTTTCCTTTAGCCCAACTAACACAAAAGAAATGT
>NW_008378599.1:0-215 GCF_000622305.1 Nannospalax galili
CATTGGAGCACTGTGATGTCACATTGGAGCATTGTAAAGTCACAATGGAACCTTGTGAAGTCATATTGTAACATTCTGATGGCATCATGGAACATTTTAATGTCACGTTGGGGGTTGTGAGCGGACTTTGACCACCGTGTTTCCATATTGAGCATGGAGATGACACAATGGATCATTGTAATGACACAATTGTGCATTGTGATGGCACAATGAGC
>NW_008378600.1:0-215 GCF_000622305.1 Nannospalax galili
GACCATTTGCATGAATAAGAGGACAGGTGACACGATGATGTGCACGTCAGACAGGGCAGGTGACACGACCATCTGCACATCACAGGGGTGAGGTGACACAACCATCTCCACGTCACAGGGGTCAGGTGACACGACCATTTGCACATTAGATGGGGCAGGTGACCCGACCATCTGCACGTCAGAGGGGGCAGGAGACATGACCGTCTGCACATCAG
>NW_008378601.1:0-215 GCF_000622305.1 Nannospalax galili
TACATAGTGAGACCCTGTATCAAAAAACAAACAAATAAACAAACAAATAAAAGAACAAAGATTTACCCCTAGTGACCCATTGCTACCAGCTGGTGGCCTCTCTGCCTAAGATATCATAGTCTCCCAGAAGAGAGCCACTAGCAAGCCCAAGAGTAAAAATATGGTGCCCTTGAGAATAGCTAAAAGGTGAGCCATTCCCAATAGCGGTTACTATT
>NW_008378602.1:0-215 GCF_000622305.1 Nannospalax galili
ATTGGTTATTTACTTCTATAACCACATTTGTTATTTGGAGTCATGTGATTGCTTTCTCCAAGCTATAAGATTCTTGAGGTCAGGGGCTATATCTTTACCTCAACAGACCAAACCCAATCATACAGTATGAAAGGATTTTAAGAAGTTATTGAATGAAGGAACTCTATTTTCATTTATACATCAAGATTTTAAACTTAGGTAAATTTGGGCCTCAG
>NW_008378603.1:0-215 GCF_000622305.1 Nannospalax galili
GTGAGAGTAGGAGGTTAATAACCAGGAAGGTCTGAAATCCCAAAGAGAGCTGACTAAGACAATTAAAATTCACACCACAATATGACATCTCAGAAACAAAAGTGAAGGTTGGTGGGTCTTCGTTTCCTGGGATCTCACCTTACACATCTCAGACGCAGGATAGTCAGACATGACCCTGCTGAGGATATCAAGGCCTTCAGTACAAATCAATTTCA
>NW_008378604.1:0-215 GCF_000622305.1 Nannospalax galili
AAAAAAAAACTTTGTAAATTACATGTTAGAGAACAAAATGTTTTTCTCCATTAAAATGTTAATTTAAATGAATGAAAATGTTTTCATAGAAAGAAAAACTAGGACTTGCAGAGCTGGCTCAGTGGTTAAGAACACTGGCTGCTCTTGCAGAAGACTTGGGTTTGATTCCCAGCACCCACATGGCAACTAACAACCTTCTGTAACTCCAGTTCCAG
>NW_008378605.1:0-215 GCF_000622305.1 Nannospalax galili
ATTGGTTATTTACTTCTATAACCACATTTGTTATTTGGAGTCATGTGATTGTTTTCTCCAAGCTATAAGATTCTTGAGGTCAGGGGCTACATCTTTACCTCAACAGACCAAACCCAACCATACAGTATGAAAGGATTTTAAGAAGTTATTCAATGAAGGAACTATATTTTCATTTATACATCAAGATTTTAAACTTAGGTAAATTTGGGCCTCAG
>NW_008378606.1:0-215 GCF_000622305.1 Nannospalax galili
ATGAATTCTTTCAGCCTATTCATGTCATGAAAAAATTTCTGTTCTCCTTTGACCTTGATAGATCATTTTGCTGGATAAAATAATCAGGGTTGGCATCCATGGTCATTTAGAACCGGGAATACTTTGGTCCAAGCTCTTCTGGCTTTCACAGTTTCCATTGAAATGTCAGCTGTAATTTTGATGGGTTTTCCTTTATATGTAACTTGTTGTGTTTC
>NW_008378607.1:0-215 GCF_000622305.1 Nannospalax galili
TTTCTTTTCCTCCTTGAGATAAGTGTTATGCAATTTGGGAGTCTTTCAGATCGATTCACTGAAGGGGTACCCTGATTGCCTCACCCTGTATCCCTGTTCAGCATGGAAGAAGCCAGAGCAGTCTGAGTTAGTCTATTGGCAATTTGGGTAACCCCTTCAGAGGTTGGCGTGATGAGAATAGGAGGCAGGAATTGGCTAGGCAGTTAGGGTAAAAA
>NW_008378608.1:0-215 GCF_000622305.1 Nannospalax galili
TTTTAGTGTTTCCCACAATATTTTTCATCAGAAATTTAAACATTTTATTGACAAGATCTTTCACTTACTTGATTAGGTTTATTATGAGATTTTTAGAGAAAGGTATTGTGAATTGTGTTGCTATCATGCTCTCCTTAGACGTATACTTGAACTGGTGTATAGAAAGGCTACTGATACTGCAAGGTGAATTTGTGTCCTGCTACTTTGTTGAAATT
>NW_008378609.1:0-215 GCF_000622305.1 Nannospalax galili
ATCTTGAAAACCCCTCAGAATTAGTCATCATTGACCTCTCTTCAACAGTGTGTCTGATGCAGTGGGGTCTTAGGGTTTGCATTTCTGACAATTTCCCTGGTGATGCTGCTGGTCCAGAGTCTAGGACTCAAGGAACCATGAATGCTTCCCACGCTGAGGCAGTTTGAAGTCTAAGAATTCTTTCTGAAACCAGAATGATCTTGAGACATTTGCAA
>NW_008378610.1:0-215 GCF_000622305.1 Nannospalax galili
TCAGGGCATTTGAGCGTTTACATAAAGACAAATATAAAAATCATTGAGAGCACCCCCCCCAGCTTTATTTAGAGAAGAAAATACTCTTTTTAAGATTTATTTTTATTACTTTTTAATTGTGTGTGTATATGGGGGGGTGGAGTATGTGCACATGAATACAGGACCCACAGAGGCCAGAAGGAATGTCAGGCCCCCTGGATCTGCAATAACAGGCA
>NW_008378611.1:0-215 GCF_000622305.1 Nannospalax galili
ATAATATTAATCTATGAATTATAAAAGTGCATATGGAAATTTCTGTTGAGACCAAATGGTCAAACCTAAGAGTTTTCAGAACAGTTTGCCTACATGCACTCCAAGTAGTTCACATGTTCTCAGAGTTATCTTGGTAGTGTTTAGAGAAAGAATTTTTACATGCTAACAATGATCATATTTGAACCATGCCAAGAAATGATAGGTCTCAGATGGGT
>NW_008378612.1:0-215 GCF_000622305.1 Nannospalax galili
TCACAGAGTCCGTGGCTCTTCCTCATTCCCAGTTACTCTTTTCCGGTTTGGTTATTGACAATGATGCTGAAGGTGACTGAGCACACATCACAGGAACCATAATATTGCAGTTCATCTACTAATGGAAGATACGTTTAATACTTGAAATTCAATAAAAATGTGTCAGGGGTTTTTCAATGCTGTTTAGTCTTTTACATGTTAATTTTGTTGTTTTG
>NW_008378613.1:0-215 GCF_000622305.1 Nannospalax galili
CCAGGCGACCCCTGAAGACCAGCTCCTCAACTGACCTTAAAGTAAAAGTAAATTGGTTTATTTGGGGCATATGCATGGTCTTAAACACCCAAAAGGATGGTATAACCAAAAATTAAAGTAATCAGTATATTTCTTTAAGAGTCTAAAGGATTGTGTTTCCCAGGCATTAGACTTAAGTCCAGGTAAAGTGTTATTTAGACAATTATTTCTCAGTA
>NW_008378614.1:0-215 GCF_000622305.1 Nannospalax galili
CAAAATTAATCTGTTTTCCAGGCCTGTTGCTATCAGGGTTGCCAAGGAAGTTTATGCAATTTTTTGGCATGAAAAAGAAAACAAAAACAAAAGCAAACCTATTAAGAGTATGTTCTAATGTGAATCTTCAACCTTGGTTCTGACCCTGGAAAAAAATGTCTTGTTATTTATTCCATTTGACTTTGAGTGCTCACTGTCATTCCATATTGGGTGCC
>NW_008378615.1:0-215 GCF_000622305.1 Nannospalax galili
CCCTGAGGGACACCAGAGGAATATCACCCATCAGGCTTCCTTATGTGATCTTGGGAGAATGGGGAATGGAAGGTTAGAAGATTGAATAGAGGGTTCAGAGACTCAGGAGAACATCATGAAGTGATGTCAGCAAAAAGGATAGTGTTGCCTATTGCTCTGACTCGAGTGACTAGTCATAAAACAGTGAGGTATTTGTGGAACATAAAAATCCATAA
>NW_008378616.1:0-215 GCF_000622305.1 Nannospalax galili
ATAAATGCTTTAGAAGAAGTGATTTTAGCTTTAGGACAGGAAGTACAAAATCTAAAGATGCAACTCTCTACTAAGTGTCACGCTTGTTTTAAATATATTTGTGTGACTCCTTTGATTTATATTATGTCCTTGAATTGGAATGCTACCAAAAATCATTTGTTAGAAGTATGGAAAGACACTGAAATATCTCATGATATGCAAGATTTGCAATTACA
>NW_008378617.1:0-215 GCF_000622305.1 Nannospalax galili
TCAATAATTCCTAGAGTAAGAACTTTCTTTTTCTAAGTCTGGCATGACTCTAACCAGTGTAACCAGGTCCCTCTAGGGGTATGGCTACTGCCCAAGAGGCCTTTGGACAGATGATACAAAAACAGAAGTCATAAATGACTGGCATGTCCATCCAGGAATGACAACCAGCCTTTAACCAAACCCAGTCACACAGCTAGGGGGCAAGGCTAAGCGCT
>NW_008378618.1:0-215 GCF_000622305.1 Nannospalax galili
ATTAAGAAGGATGATTAATCCCAATACAGTAACAGCAGGGGACTAAAATACCCACTTTCTCCATCAGACAGTCAACCAGACAAAGAATAAACAGACATCCGAATTAAATAATAGCAAAATTCAAATGCAGCTATCAGATATCTACCAAATATTCCCCAAGTACAAAAGAATACATTTTCTATTCAGCACCCCATGGAACTTTCTCAAAAACTGAC
>NW_008378619.1:0-215 GCF_000622305.1 Nannospalax galili
CTAATAAATAATTTAATTAAATGTTTCTGACCCAATAAACCAAGGTATTTGCATGCCTGTAGTTTATAAAGCAATCTTGAATCTCCTTTGGGAACACTAACCTGCAATGTTCCTGCTAAGAATCCTCATGCCTATCCAGTCAGTCTTCTTCTCCCTCTTTTACATTTTTAGCTCCCAGTTGAAGATAAAATCAGGATCATTTTGCAGAAGATCTA
>NW_008378620.1:0-215 GCF_000622305.1 Nannospalax galili
CACAAGAGCAGCCATGGTCTTAACTGTTGAGCCATCTCTCCAGCCCCTGACATCTCTAATTTTCAATGTCTCCAACTTAACATGGTGATTACAACAGTATCTACCTCATACTGTGGTAATGAGCAATAAATGAGATAACTTAGCACACTGCCCTAGACCACTAAAAACAACAAATGGCAGATGTTAAAATGCTAAAATATGAATACTTACCCAGT
>NW_008378621.1:0-215 GCF_000622305.1 Nannospalax galili
AATTCTCCAATTTGCCATCACAGTGTTACAATATGACTTCACAATGTTCCCTTGTGACATCGCAGTGCCAATTGTGCCATCACTATGCACATTTGTGTCATTACAACGATCTATAATGTTGTCATTATGCTCAGTATGGAAACATGGTGCTCAATGTACCCTCAGAGAACCTCACTGTGGCCTCAAAATGATCCATGGTGCCATCACAATGCTAC
>NW_008378622.1:0-215 GCF_000622305.1 Nannospalax galili
ATGGAGAAAAACTGGAAGCATTCCCATTGAAATCAGGAACCATACAAGGCTATCTACACTTCTCTTTAACATAGTGTTTGAAACTCTAGACAGAGCAATAAGATATGAGCAGGAAATTAAAGGGGTAATAATTGGAAAAGAAGAGATCAAAGTAGCCCTTTTTCCAGATGATATGATATTATTTCTAAGAGATGCCAAAAATTCCACCAGAAAAC
>NW_008378623.1:0-215 GCF_000622305.1 Nannospalax galili
AACTCCACCTGAGAGAATACGTGCATGGCTAAGCTGGCATAGGATGTTTTGGGCGTGTATATCACACTTGGGGGGCATGATTTCAGGTTTCACATGAATTTTGGACTTTTAAGTCCCTAAGATAATACCGAGAAATGCTCTGTGTTCGCAGCCTTCGTTTTTCGGCCCTCTCATGCAATGATGGCGACCTGGGCCAAAACCATTTCCTCGGGCCA
>NW_008378624.1:0-214 GCF_000622305.1 Nannospalax galili
GTGCTCTATAGAGTCTGTATAAACCTAGGGCACATAAATGAGAGAAATAGCGGATATGTAGCTTTCTGAGTCTGTCTTACTTGATTTAATATAATAATTTTCATTTTCATCAATTTTCTTCAAACAATATAATTTCATTCTTCCTGTCTAAACAGTACTCCAATGTGTATGGTGTGTGTGTGTGTGTGTGTGTGTGTGTGTGTGTGTGTGAGAG
>NW_008378625.1:0-215 GCF_000622305.1 Nannospalax galili
GTTTTGGAAAACTGTGGAACACTTTGGAAGTTTGGCCTAGGAAAATCCTTTATTACTGTAAGCAGAGCTTAACAGGCCATTCTAGTAGGGGCATGGAAGAAAGTGGTGCTGAGAGCAATGTAGTTCTGGAGGGAAATAAGGACTTAAGCAGCACTTGGGATATGTTGGCAAAGAGTCTGGCTGGAGCCTGCCATCGACCTAAATGATTGCCTGGT
>NW_008378626.1:0-215 GCF_000622305.1 Nannospalax galili
CTTAATAATTTTTTGAATATATATACTCATACCATGTAATACATAAACAAATCCACTTCTGTGGTCAGGAGTCACCTTATTTACCTCAAGTTCAAACCATTTCACTTCTGTGTCTTGTTTCTCTAAGGAAAGACGTTAACAGACTACTTCAAAGATTTATTATCAACTTATTGTAACCTTTATCAATATTTATAATAAGTTAATGGTATGTAGCC
>NW_008378627.1:0-215 GCF_000622305.1 Nannospalax galili
ATGAGAAGAAGAAACAGGAACACTTTCTTATCAACATCAATGACATCACAATTGTTCTCTTTAAAGTAGAAATCTGTATCTCATTCCTGCAAAGCAGAGACCACAACATTCTTGAAAGGAAAGAAATTAGGAGTTCTGTAGGGATGTTATCCTTACCCACAGAGACTAGGTTTCTGTAGTTCTCTAACATCACATCCCTGTACAGAGACTGCTGA
>NW_008378628.1:0-215 GCF_000622305.1 Nannospalax galili
TGTCCCTCAGTGTTCCCAGACCAGCACCTCCTCCACTGACTTCAGAGAAAGCAAAGAAACAGGCCTGTTCTACACTGGTGCAAGGGTACCTTGCAATCTTCCTGCCATGATGCCTTTGGGCCTAGAAATAAGAGTTGTTTTCTCCTAAAATAGGATAAAGTACTGAAAATTCATAGAGCTGTAGCCATATCTATTTGCTTTTTAATATTTATAGA
>NW_008378629.1:0-215 GCF_000622305.1 Nannospalax galili
ATTAAGAAAGTCTAGCTACCAATTAGAAAAGAAAGAAAGAAAAAAATAAGTGAAGCTTAACTTAGCAGTCACTCTGTTCTGATAAATTTCAAAGTTGATTTGTTCATCATCGAATGTTGAGGTTGTATGTTCATCTAGGTAGAAAGTTTATTTAAAAAGTGCTTGAATCGTGGAATTGACTATACTATTTCTATAGGTTAAATTCAACCTTTAAA
>NW_008378630.1:0-215 GCF_000622305.1 Nannospalax galili
TTTTATTGAGTTTTTGTACATTTCATATAATAGATCTTAATCATATTTAGAACCCCTCTCCCATTCTCACCCCCATTACCCCCCCACCATATTTCATGCTTTATGTTGTGTATGTGAAGACCTATCCAGTTAAGTTTTTATACCCAGATGTCCCTCAGTACAACTTCATCCACTGGGGTCTAGTCAGCCTATCTAGAGTCAGTCCCTTAAAGAAG
>NW_008378631.1:0-215 GCF_000622305.1 Nannospalax galili
GACCAGCATCTTTCCTGGGCCAGGCTCCCAGGCCAGGCCAACCCCCAAATTACTGAGGTCAAAATCATTCCTAGAGGGATTAGACCTTAGGAGAAAGCCTGAAAACATCTGAACCTTATCTGAATTGGGCCTCTGTGGGAACTTCTGAAGACAAAAGTAATCCAGCCATTCCAATATAAAATCAAAAGAGAGAACCAGAAGCTTAGATGAACCAG
>NW_008378632.1:0-215 GCF_000622305.1 Nannospalax galili
GGCAAATGGTGGTGTCACCTGCCACCTCTGACGTGCAGATGGTCATGTCAGTTGCACCCTATGACGTACATATGGTCATGTCACCTTCCCCTGTGACGTGCAGATTGTAGTTTCACCTGCCCCCTCAGACGTGGGCATGGTCCTGTAAACTTCCCCATCTGTCATAAAGATGGTCTTGTCACCTGCAACCTCTGAAGTGCAGATGGTCGTGTCAC
>NW_008378633.1:0-215 GCF_000622305.1 Nannospalax galili
GAGTTAGGCTGGGGTTTAGGTTTAAGGTAAGTGTTAGGTCAAAATTAATATTTTGATTAAGGTTAGAAGTAGATCTAGTGTTAGTTTAGCGTTAAGATTAGGCTTATGGTTAGGGCTAGGGTTAAGGTTAGGTTTCGGGGAGTTTTAGGCTTAGAATTAAGGTTAGGGTTAGACCTATGGTTAGGGTTATGCTTATGTCTTGGGCTAGGGTTAGG
>NW_008378634.1:0-215 GCF_000622305.1 Nannospalax galili
GTGGGCTATGTGCAGAGAAGCCAATGGATAGTGCTGAGCCAGTTCTTGGACTAGCACAAGCAAGATGGCTTTGCAAATACTGAGGAGTGATGAGAAGCGGTTGGATTTGGAGTTCATTTTGGAAGGTAGAATGAAAAGGATTTCCTGATGGATTGTATGTGAATGGAGAAAAAGGGAGATCAAGGATTACTACAGTTTTTGACTGAGCAATCATG
>NW_008378635.1:0-215 GCF_000622305.1 Nannospalax galili
CTTCTTCTAAGTATGTGGTTATTAAATAAACAACTTTTTAAAAAAGAAAATAGATATGTTTCATTTGCGGAACTTGATCCAGCTTAAGTTTGGAGCCTTCTTCCTTATGTATAGTTTTTCAATAAAACATAAAAACAAATAGACAACATCTGTCTCTTGGCCTTAGCATGATACATAACCACTCACATACCTCCTACCTGTTCCTCCTGTGAGCC
>NW_008378636.1:0-215 GCF_000622305.1 Nannospalax galili
TCAGGATTCCAATCTTTCCCTTCCAATGCCCTCACCTTTACTGCTGATACCGTTCGAGGCTGGAAATCAAATTCTAGTTGTAGGTCAGCCAAAAGAATACTAAGGGCTCCAGCTAAATTTTCTGCAGCTTTAGCATTCTGGCTGCTGGACAGAACATTATTGTCCAGGGCACACTTGGAAACTTTTAAACTGTTGATTCGAATCTGCAGCTTGTC
>NW_008378637.1:0-215 GCF_000622305.1 Nannospalax galili
TCATGCTCTCCATCTGCGCCGCTCGCTCCCGCCCATTCTCTACCTATCAAACGGCAGCTTTGCTTTTAAGCCGTCCCACCCTTGAGGATCGACAATCTCTTTCTCCTATTACCTCCCATCAGGAGGATAAAGGCAGCTGTGCCTTTAAGCCATCCCACCTTTGTGGATTGGAAATCTCTTTTTCCTATCACCTCCCATCAGGAGGATAAAGGCAG
>NW_008378638.1:0-215 GCF_000622305.1 Nannospalax galili
TACCGAAACTTCAGGGAGGGGTCATCTCGCAACAATGAAGAAAGTGGGGGAAAGGTGCTCAGGCAGTCATGGGTGGAGAAAGCGAAACTAAGGCTGATCTCCGGAGCGGTCGATGAACGGCCGGCAGAAAAGTGCAAAGAACGTGGTACAGAAGAGAAAATTGGCTATCACAACGATGGCCAGAACCCAAGGAATGTCAATGCCCATGCCAGCAT
>NW_008378639.1:0-215 GCF_000622305.1 Nannospalax galili
TCTTAATGTCTTAGCTAGATCGAGTGAAGAAGCAGCTCTCTCGACTTTAATTATGTAGCATGCTTAGCCAAATCTGGGGCAATGTTTCGGCTTTTATGGCAGCGAACGCGTGGGCTAGGATGATTTTATCTCTTTTCTTTGTCTTGTAAAGTCGGCAGAGTAATCATGATAGCATTCATCCGTCAGGCTCACTGGGTTTGTTTTCATGATGATGA
>NW_008378640.1:0-215 GCF_000622305.1 Nannospalax galili
CCAGAATTGGAATGTCTACAAAATTGTCACAACAGCTCATAAATGATGTAACTACGGTTTATGAATCCGTTAAGGATCTACAAGATCAGATAGACTCCCTAGCAGAAATAGTGCTTCAGAATAGGTGAGGGTTAGATTTGCTCACTGCAGACAATGGAGGAATGTGTTTGGCCCTACAGGAATGTTGCTGTTTCTATGCTAATAAGTCTGGAATT
>NW_008378641.1:0-215 GCF_000622305.1 Nannospalax galili
GAATTCCTGTAGGCCCCAAACACGTGGAAGCTGAGAGATACTTAAACTGAGGACAAGGTGGAGAAGGGAGAAGGAGGAGGCTGGGAATCATTTATAACAGTCTCCCAGAGGACGCGAAGCCCAGGTTCCAGGAAAGTGAACAGTGCTCTTTATGCTGGCTGCTCCAAAAACAAATGACATTTGCCGGTTGCGGTTGCGGTAGGGACAAACATGCG
>NW_008378642.1:0-215 GCF_000622305.1 Nannospalax galili
GAGAGGACAGGTGACACGAAAATCTGCACGTAAGGGAGGGCAGGTGACACAGTCATCTGCACGTCAGAGAGGGCAGGTGACACGACCATCTGTACAGCAGAAAAGATAGGTGACACAACCTTCTGTACAGGAGAGAGAGTGAGTGACATGACTGACTGTACATAAGAGAGGGCATGTGACACGACCATCTGTACAGTAGAGAGGGCAGGTGTCAC
>NW_008378643.1:0-215 GCF_000622305.1 Nannospalax galili
TTAGTCTACCATCATGAATATACTTTGTCCAGATATTTGACTTACTAGCCAAACAAGTATTTTGTGATTAGATTTACGTGTTTGACTCTTTGAGAGTTTTTTGAACCTTACTTGTAAAAACTTCAAGCTTAGTGTTAAACTTTATTAACTTGGTTGTTAATTGATATCAGAATCTCTGTATTTTTGTAACTTTAATATTACGGTGTACAGTATAA
>NW_008378644.1:0-215 GCF_000622305.1 Nannospalax galili
GTAGAGTCGCCAGCATCCAGTAGCCGCGGAGACCCTCAGCAATGCGGTGCAAGACACGCGTGCACCCCAGCAACGCGCGCGGGACCCGCCCCAGTGCTTGGGAGAGACAGGCGCCAGCCAGCAGCTGGCGTTCCACGAAACCCGCGCACCAATAACATACATTGAAAAGGTTTAAATAGAGTTATCCTATAATATGTAGGGCATAATCCAAGTAG
>NW_008378645.1:0-215 GCF_000622305.1 Nannospalax galili
CATTTGCTAGCATCTCATTATGCCAATGGTTTCCTATGCTTGAAATGTTACCCTTCTGAGCACTATCCCAACCTTACCAGAACCACCACTGATTGCTATGGTAACTTCCTTTGATGGAAGTTATTCATTATTTTTAGGTTCCTACAACTGAATTTACTTCAAAATGTAAAATATATGACTAATGGGAAAACCTGATTTCTATGTACTGTTTTTTT
>NW_008378646.1:0-215 GCF_000622305.1 Nannospalax galili
AAGAAAAGATAGAATTTCAGTGTTTCACAATAAATTTGGAGTTGAAAAACATGCCTGTTGTCAGTGATGACACAGGCTTCTGGAAAACTGTGCATTTGTGGACCAGCGTGTACAATACAACCTCAAAGATCTACATAGTTCATGTGTCTGTATTTTAAGTTAGAACATTTGACCACTGTAGATAAAGAACCTTCTCTGACATGAATATATCAAAA
>NW_008378647.1:0-215 GCF_000622305.1 Nannospalax galili
AAAGAAAAAATTAAGAAAGAAATAAAAGTATTCCTGGAACAAAATGAAAATTATAACACAACAGAAAATAACCTCAGAGACACTTTAAAAGAAGTCCTAAGAGGGAAGTTTATCGCTGTAGTGGTTACATTAAAAAATCAGGAAGAAGCAGATTTGGTGGCAGAGGCCTGGGAGGCTTTGGAAGTTAAGGAGGCTTCAGAGAGGGCAGGGGAAGA
>NW_008378648.1:0-215 GCF_000622305.1 Nannospalax galili
AAAAAAAAATTATTCCATTTGGGGCGCTGGAGAAATGGCTTACTGGTTAAGAGCATTGGCTGCTCTTGCAGAGGGCCCAGGTTTGATTCCTAGCACCCACATGGCGGCTAACAACCATCCTTAACTCCAGTTCCAAGGGAATCTGACACCCTTTTCTGACCTCCCTGCAGGCATTGCATGACATGGGTACACTTACATACATGCAGGCAATATAC
>NW_008378649.1:0-215 GCF_000622305.1 Nannospalax galili
AAAGTTAAGCCATTGGTAGTTACATTAAAAGTTCCAAAGATGGCAACTAAATAGCTTAATGCTTAATCTCAAGGTCTCGGTGAAAGAAGAATAATTCAAACACCAAAGCAGTAGAAATAAGAGACAATGAAGATACGGGCACAAATTAATGACATGAAGGCTAGCAGGATAATGAAGCAAAGAGTTGCTTCTCACAAAGATAAACAAGATAGACA
>NW_008378650.1:0-215 GCF_000622305.1 Nannospalax galili
CTATATACCCACTTCCCAGTTGGCACCCTCCCATAGCCTCCCTCCCCCCACAAGAGCCCTTATATTCTGATATCCCTGCTACGGTCTGCTGTGTTGTCGGCACCCCAGCCAATCCCTACTACTTTCCCTTTTGTTGAATCTAATCAGCCTATTTAGAGGTCTTGGTTTTAGGAGGGTCAGCTGTTCCTCTTCTAGCAGCAATTAGTTGTCAATAC
>NW_008378651.1:0-215 GCF_000622305.1 Nannospalax galili
AGAAAGAATTTGCCCCACAAAAGGATACATGGTGCTTTTATAACAATTAAGAGAAGTTACCCAGCCGTGCCTCCTGAGCCATTTGTGTGGGGTGTACTCGAACAGTTCACTGTAGGCAGTTCATTATCTTGAGGCAGGAAATTTTATAAGAGCATTTGGGGTGCGATGCCATTAGTAGTCAGGCTCTAATTTTTGTATAAGCCATCACAAGTCAC
>NW_008378652.1:0-215 GCF_000622305.1 Nannospalax galili
CCTTGTGTAAATGTGGAAGTTCTCTGAGCCCCTTCTGGAGAAGGGGGAGATTCTATCTTACCTTGTGTGGAGGTGGAAGGTTCTATATCCTCTTCTACAAATGGGGGAAATATTATAGACCATTCTTGGGTTGGAGAAGATGATACCGCCCCTTCTCTAGACAAGAAGATCCTAGAGACGATTCTGGGGATGAAGCAGATGCTAGTGCACCTTGT
>NW_008378653.1:0-215 GCF_000622305.1 Nannospalax galili
TGTTCTAAGGATTGGTGCAACAGAGGACACTGGGCCCTCTGAAAAAGATTTCAGATATGTGCTACAGTTGTTTTTTATTATCTGCTGGTAACTGACTTTTCAGCGTGAGCCTAGGCTGGAGCCACACAATGGTCTCTGTGCGAGCCTGGAGGTCTTTTAGGAAATAATCAATACAAGATGCATTGGATTGGAGCCATGTTGAGAATTATATCTTG
>NW_008378654.1:0-215 GCF_000622305.1 Nannospalax galili
GCTGATGGAGTTCTTCAGGTTCACACTTGCCTTCCACATCTTACAGGAGTGACTCAAGCTCATACTCTGGGCAAAAGCCCACCCTGTCTTGGTGTGCTCCCTTGTGCTCAGACTTGGTAGTATGGCCTCCTTCTTCCTCCTTTTGTTTTTCAGTCCTGGATATTGAACCCAGGGCCCTTTGCATGCTAGGCAAACTATCTATCCCTACCCCCCCC
>NW_008378655.1:0-215 GCF_000622305.1 Nannospalax galili
GAAGTCAGGTCAGGAACTCAAAAACCTCAGGTAGGAATTGAAATACTGACCGTGGAGGACTGTCGTTTACTGGCTTGATGGCCTTGCTTGTGCTCGGCCTACCTTCTTATACAAACCAGGACCACCTACCCTGATGTGGGACCACCCAGAATTGGTCCTCCTACATCACTCAACACTCAAGGAAATGTCCCAGAGATCTTCCAACATTCTAATCT
>NW_008378656.1:0-215 GCF_000622305.1 Nannospalax galili
TTTCAAGTCTGCATGTTGCCTGTTCACTCAAATGATGGTGTCCTTTGCCTTACAGAAGCTTTAGAGTTTCATGAGATCCCATTTGTCAAACGTTGGACTTTATGCCTTTCCTGTAGAGGTCCTGTTCAGAAAGCTACTTTCATGTGCAGATAAGTTCCATTGTATTCACTACTTTCTTCCCTAACAGATTCAGGTCATCAGGTCTTATATTGAGG
>NW_008378657.1:0-215 GCF_000622305.1 Nannospalax galili
AAGTAACTGTCATGGACATGATAGGTCTACTGTGAGTAATTGTAACAATAATGAGGAGGCACCATTGTCTGTAATCATTGGCCTGTGCCTTCATCATCCAGCACCCAGTTTTGAAGAACATACTGTAACATGGTGAGAGATGGTAGGGAGCAGGAGCTGTAGGTAGATTCAAATATAAAATAGAGAGTAGTGGGCTACACATGCTCTACTCATTT
>NW_008378658.1:0-215 GCF_000622305.1 Nannospalax galili
ATGATACTCGGCAAGCTGCTAAGTGAGAAAAATCAATCAATGGTCCAACCCCAGCTTTAAAACCTAATAACCACAATGACTGGCACAACAAACTATTTCTATTGGTGCAATAGCGGCACTTTTATCTCGGGGGTAATCAACAGCTATCTAATTGGACTTAAAACCCACACAGTGGAAGGGAACTCATGTGTGGCACTATAAATTAGCAAATACAC
>NW_008378659.1:0-215 GCF_000622305.1 Nannospalax galili
AGGTGAGGTGCTGCAGACTCGTTTATTGCTGGAAAGGGCAGGACTTATATACTTCTCCCCCTGCCCCCAGTGTCTCATAAGCTGTGTGTTGCTCCCTGAGAGATCTCCTCATCCAGGCCACTCGCGTCATCAGTCTCTAGGTCCGTGGGCAGATTAGGTTGGCTCTTTTGTGGAATGTGGGCTGCGCTCTCAAAGCAGAAGCTGTGTTCTCTAGT
>NW_008378660.1:0-215 GCF_000622305.1 Nannospalax galili
GGGCAGGTGACTCAACCATGTGCACGGCAGAGAGGTCAGGTGAAACGACCACGTGCACGTCAGAGGGGGCTGGTGACACGACCATGTGCACTTCAGAGAGGGTGGGTGACAATTCCACATGCACATCAGAGAGGGCGGGTGTCACCTACATCTGAAAGTTAGAAGGGGCAGGTGACGCGACCATGTGTACGGCAGAGAGGGCAGGTGACACGAAC
>NW_008378661.1:0-215 GCF_000622305.1 Nannospalax galili
ACATGGACATGTCACGTGCCCCCTCTAAGGTGGTAATGGTCGTGTCACCTGTCTTCTCTGACGTGCACATGGTCGTGTCAGCTGCCCCCTCTGAGGTGAAGATTTTGGTGTCACATGCCCCCTATGACGTGCAGATGTTCATCTCAACTCTCCCCACTGACGTCCAGATGGTGGTGTCACCTGCTCCCTCTGACGTGCAGATGGTCATGTCACTT
>NW_008378662.1:0-215 GCF_000622305.1 Nannospalax galili
TAAAGCTACATGCTGTGGAATCCACCAGAAATGAATTCTTACCAATAGCAAGAGTAGTTGGAAACCAAAACAGTAAATGAGAATTACCAGTACTTTGGTGTTAAGTCACCGGCCTGCTGGGGAAGCTCAGGGACCTAGGAATGATTTGAAGGGAATGATACTTTTAGTCACTTAGGCATGTTCAGTGTTGAAATGAATGCCAGCATTCTCTACAT
>NW_008378663.1:0-215 GCF_000622305.1 Nannospalax galili
GTCCCTGGGTCACTTCGTCCCTGCATTTTGATCAGGTGTGGATCTCTGTAATAGACTCCATCTGTTGAAAAAACAAGCTTATTTGATGAGGGGTGTGAGGTATACTTGTATTTAAAGATATGGAGCTGTATTTAAGGACTGCTCCACAGGAAGAAATCTAACCGTAGTACTGTAAATCTGGCTAAGAACCCATGGTAGAAGAATTCATAGTCCCC
>NW_008378664.1:0-215 GCF_000622305.1 Nannospalax galili
TGGGCACACGAACTTGACTCGATAGGACTTATATGACAGAATGTATGAAATCCAGTGAGGGGCCATGGGGGTGCACACGGGGGAGGGGCATAAAGATGATTAAGATGCTTTGTACGAAATATACAAAAAAAAGAATAAAAATATATCTTAGGGGATGGAGAGATGGCTCAGTGGTTAAGAGCACTACCTGCTCCTGCAGAGAACCCAGGTTTGAT
>NW_008378665.1:0-215 GCF_000622305.1 Nannospalax galili
ACCCTAAGTGAAGAGCTATTGGAAGTTTATTGATGCTAGAAGAAGGAGAATAATTCTTCTTTGGAGGTGTGGCCACTGATAGATTTCTCAAGATCCAGTGGGTGGCTTTACATCCATGCATATATGGGCAGCACTTGGACTTGGTGATTTATTAAAAACTAGACGCTATGCAGTTAAAAATGGAACATATTGAAGGTAATCTGGGGAAAGTGGTA
>NW_008378666.1:0-215 GCF_000622305.1 Nannospalax galili
TATATATATGATATCTAAATACCATTCTGTGTCTGAAGTAGTTTATATATGTATGTATTTACATATAGATCATTAATATAGAAGGCAGATTTTATTGCTTTGGGTCAAAGGCCAGAGTCAAGATTGAAGAGAAGGGCCTATTAAAGATAGCTGCAGGGGGAGGGGGGCTGGAGAGATGGCTGTTCTTGCAGAAGACCCAGGTTCAAATCCCAGCA
>NW_008378667.1:0-215 GCF_000622305.1 Nannospalax galili
AATAAATAAATAAATAAATAAATAAATAAATAAATAAATAGGGGCTGGAGATATGGCTCAATAGTTATGGCTGCTCTTACAGAAGACTTGGGTTCAGTTCCCAGCACCTACATGGTGACTAACAACCACTAGTTCTAGGGCATCTCTAACCCTCTTCTGACCCCTGGGTGCACTTACATACGTGCAGACAATACACTCATACACATAAAATAAAA
>NW_008378668.1:0-215 GCF_000622305.1 Nannospalax galili
TAGCCTCTGCTTTTAAAATAGAAAATATTCAATGTAAATGAGTCCACTGGCGTCTAGACAGCTCATCCAGTGGTCTTGCCTCTTACAATCTTTCTGCCTTCTCTTCCACAATGGTCCCTGAGCTGTGGGTGGGTGAGGTTCCCCATAGGAGTCCCATCCTACACTGTACAGGCTTTTATTCTCTAAAACTTGGCCAGTTGTGGCCGTCTGTATGC
>NW_008378669.1:0-215 GCF_000622305.1 Nannospalax galili
GAAATTAGCATTTTTGTTCATTTTCCCATGTATGCACAGTGCCTGGAAGAGTAATACTCCATGCATATCAGATCAGCCAGCCTACAATTTTTGTGCGATATATTATTTGGCAATCTAAAATTTGTAATTTGCATGAGATTATTTAATTAAAATACAGTCACTCCGCGTATTAATTTCTCTGTCTGGCAGTTCAATGTACTAAAGGCGGGCTACAG
>NW_008378670.1:0-215 GCF_000622305.1 Nannospalax galili
ATTCTTCCGTGACCTGTCTGCCCTTGAATATAGTACATACCTTCTGGATTTCGGATACGTGAAATTATTTTTTGGTTTATTTTGAAACAGGGTTTCACGTAGGTAGCCCTGGCTGGCCTGGAACTCACAATATACATCATGCTGACCACAAAGTTGTGGCAATTCTCTTGCCTCAAGACCATGATTGGCTGGATAACTGAATTCTGATCCTGTAT
>NW_008378671.1:0-215 GCF_000622305.1 Nannospalax galili
GTAAAGATGATTCATTCGGCAATGCATTCCTTTGTTTGGCTCCTTTGGCTCGGTATGATCCCTGTATGATTCATTCATATTGATATTTTTATACTGGAGTGATATTCCACAGAAGGAATGCACCACAATCAATGTAGCCATTCATTTGGTTTGTTTCTTGTTTGGTGCTACTATGGATAAATCTGCTATGAGTATCATTGTATATTTTGTTAGTA
>NW_008378672.1:0-215 GCF_000622305.1 Nannospalax galili
GTGTTTTTAGTAGGAATAACTAGTGCTTGGATGGGCAACTTTGGCTGTATCGTATTTACAAATGCTTGGGACAGGTGAGAATTGATCGTTGAGACAACACGTGCCTCTGGAGAGGCCTTGTGAGGAATGGAGACCATCTCAGTACCCTGCAAGAGGTCAAAGAACGGTGTAAGCTCTTCTGTGGACATGGGTAAGAAGCCCCGTATCCAATTGAT
>NW_008378673.1:0-215 GCF_000622305.1 Nannospalax galili
TCCCCAGGTGTCTGGGGCCCCAAGATAAGGAATGGGGCAGGGCCCACACTTAGAGGAGAGAACAGCCAGGGAGTTGGGATGGTGAATGAGGCTGGGGGAGTCATGGGGCGGAGGGCACAATGGACTTACCCCAGAAAGAGGCCTGTGGGTAGGAGATAGGCCTGTGGCGGGTCTTTGAGGCCCAGGGAAGCAGGTGTTTTGAACATTTTTATACA
>NW_008378674.1:0-215 GCF_000622305.1 Nannospalax galili
TTGCCTTTGCTTTACAGCACAGGGAGCCAGACGGAAAGTGCAGCAGGCCCTGGCAGGCATGGCTGCTAATTCCTGGACACGTTCTGTTGAGACTCTGGGCCTCAGGATGTGGTTTATTGGGCAGGTGTCACCTGGTAATATGAAAATGTTACAGGGAAAGAAAGGGTATTGCAAATTGTGCCCAAAGAATGTCAAGAGCCTGCTGTTTGCCTTAT
>NW_008378675.1:0-215 GCF_000622305.1 Nannospalax galili
GCCTGGCAGGTGGCCTGCCACAGCCAGTGGGACTCTGGTGTCAAGTAGGGACAGGATGTGTGATGTGATGTGCTTCTGAAGATGAGCTTGCCCTGTGAAGAAGAGCGCTGGACCCAACCCCAAACCTGAGCCCATCCTGCCCACATCAGAAGAACCACAGCATCCACACACGTGTCCTGGAGCCCAGAGCCCAGGACCAGGCTAGCCCTTTGTGA
>NW_008378676.1:0-215 GCF_000622305.1 Nannospalax galili
CTGTGACGTGCAGATGGTCGTGTCACCTGCATCCTCTGACGTGCAGATGGTAGTGTCACCTGCCCCCGCTGACGTGCACATGGTCGTGTCAGTTGCCCTCTTCGTCATGCACATGGTCGTGTAACCTGCCCTCTCTGACGTGCCCATGGTCGTGACACCTGCACTCTTAGTCATGCACATGGTCGTGTCACCTGCCCTCTTTGTCGTGCACATGG
>NW_008378677.1:0-215 GCF_000622305.1 Nannospalax galili
ACTTAGTAGATAAGAATATGGCCTGTTTTTGCTCATATTTTCACGAAGCACGTTCCTGACCAGTGTCTCCATCTCTGCAGGTTTTTCCTGATGTATCTCATTAACAAAGATGAAATGGAACACACAGGACAGGTGGGTACGCAGCAAGTGCGTGTACTGTCCTTTAAAAGGATGGAGGGAGCAGTGTACACTGCAGAGCTTGTGTGTGTCGAGCA
>NW_008378678.1:0-215 GCF_000622305.1 Nannospalax galili
CCATCTTCTTGAGAGGGGAAAGGAGAGTGGTTCTGTTCTGCATCTGTAGGCTGTGCCATAGACCCTTGGAATGGGTGGGAAAATCCCTCTGCACTTTCAAATGATGTAGAATATCCCTGATCATTTTCCACTGATGTTAAAAGTCTTAGAGGATATGGGACAGATTGAGAAATTTCCAGTGGACCTTTCTTTGATTTCAAATGTCCTTGACTGCA
>NW_008378679.1:0-215 GCF_000622305.1 Nannospalax galili
TTGGAGTTACAGGTGGTTGTGAGCTGCCCAATGTGGGTGCTGGGAACTGAACCTGGTCCTCTGCAAAAGCAGCAAGTTCTGTTAACCACTGAGTGCTGTTAACTCCAGATCAGATTTTTTATGTGAATTCTGGAGACTGAACTTATGTTCTTCTGCTTGCTTGCAAGGCAAGAAGTTTATGGAGCAATCTATCTCCCTAGCCACAGAGACTTTTT
>NW_008378680.1:0-215 GCF_000622305.1 Nannospalax galili
TTTCTGTAAGGATCATTATTCTTGAGATCTCAGCTTTAAGCTAAATACGTATAGAGTAATTTTAGAATAGATTGCCTTAATCTTCTTTCCTGACATCTTTTTAACAGTCTATGTAGCTTCTCTTTGCCTGCCATTTCTAAAGTCATGCCAATAATTAAACAGATAACTTTAGGTTGAAATAAAGAAAACAATAAGAAAAAAGAATTTCATCAAAT
>NW_008378681.1:0-215 GCF_000622305.1 Nannospalax galili
CATGCAATTTCCATTCTTAAGTCTCTTTATATGCTGTATTACAGCTTTGATATATGTGTGTTGAACTATCCTTGCATCTTGGGAATGAAACCTACTTAGTCATCTTTTAATGAATGAAAACCTACTTAGTCATCTTGAATTTGGTTTGTGGCACCCTTATCTGATTTGGGTATCAAAGTATTAGGACTTCATTGAGTGGGTTTGGTATAGTTCCT
>NW_008378682.1:0-215 GCF_000622305.1 Nannospalax galili
CCCAACCATGAAGCAATTTCTGTTCTGCGAACAAGTCCTTGTGCCAAAAGATCCTGCAGCTTGATGGCCATGACTGCTGCTGATTCCTGCAGGTCACCTTCCTCCCTCCTGTTAACTATATGGTCAATCTGGATTGTCTGAGATGGTTCTTTTTTGTTTCCTTCGACTCCTATTCCTAAAATAATTGTTAGATAACACTTAACAGAAGTTATTTC
>NW_008378683.1:0-215 GCF_000622305.1 Nannospalax galili
TAATTTTGTAGAAGTATGTTGTCAGGTTAGGAAATGCAGAAATAAACTGAACATATTTCCTCCTTACAAGAATAATCCAAGGAGAAATAGAACTATGTATTTCATGTTAGGCGTAGTGGGTGTTCAGAGAGGAGACACATTCATTACAACCAGCAGAAAAGGTGTTTTATTAGGAATGATTGATGTTCTTGGTAGTTTGTTATCACAGGGAACCT
>NW_008378684.1:0-215 GCF_000622305.1 Nannospalax galili
ACACATGTGCATCTTAGTATCAATTGTATTAAAAATGAATTTTTCTGTAAATAAAAAAAATAAACAAACAAACAACAAAAAAAGCTCTTTGCAGACCGTGTTCTAAAACCATGAGTCAAGTGCTTGAGCTGGGCAGTGAGACCTACTCTGTTCTCACTAACTGGATGTGGTGGTTTGAATGAAAATGTCCCCCATAGGCTCCAAGTATTTAGACA
>NW_008378685.1:0-215 GCF_000622305.1 Nannospalax galili
TCCATGCCCAATATGAAAACACGGTTCTCAATGACCCCTCAGTATCACACAAAGTGACATCGCAATGCTCCAATCCGTCATCACAATGCTTCACTGTGACATTTCAATGCCCCAATTTGTCAACACAATGCACAATGTGACATCACAATGCTGAATTTCCCCTAACAAGGCCCCTAATGTGTCATCAAAATTCTCTGTGTGCAAATATAATGCAC
>NW_008378686.1:0-215 GCF_000622305.1 Nannospalax galili
TGGCTGCCAGTCAGCCACGTGTCTGACCTCCATGCAGGCTCTAAACCTGCAAGCCTCATGGAATTTTTCCTTCTCCCTCCACACTCCTCCTCAAGGCAGCTAGCAAAATTACCAGCTCACCTGCCCTGCAGATTCTTGTTTAAAATTCTAATGAAATTGTCCTAAAGTTTCTGTTTGGGTCCATTCTCAAATTCTTTTATGAATGAGACTAAGAA
>NW_008378687.1:0-215 GCF_000622305.1 Nannospalax galili
TGGGTCAGAGGAGTTTAGGAACAAAGAGAAAAAGGAAAAAGTGCAGGAAAAGGCAGTGGCATTAAAGGTGGGGCGTGACCTGGGCGTGGTCAGAAGAGAGCCACACTGGAAAAGGGGCGGAGTTTCAGAGCCCGCGAGGCCGCGTAGTCTTGTTTTGAACAGAGAATTTGGAGAGGCAGAGACATGCGGTGGAGCACTTTATTTCAGGACCAGAG
>NW_008378688.1:0-215 GCF_000622305.1 Nannospalax galili
TTTTCTGTATTTGTTGAGGTTTGTTCATGCCCCAGCATGGGGTCAATTTTAGAGAAAGGTCCCTGGGGTGCTGAATAGAAGTGTATTCTTTGGGCTTTGTGTGGAATATTCAGTAGATGTCTGTTAGGTCCATTTGATTTATGGTATCACTTAATTCAGATGTTTTTCTACTTATTCTTTGTCCAGTTGACCCATTTAATAAAGACAGTGGGGTA
>NW_008378689.1:0-215 GCF_000622305.1 Nannospalax galili
AGAGAGATGTAATGCTGGAAACCTACAAGAACCTTGCTTGTGTAGGTAAGAGTGTCATGTATTCATGACAGCATGAGTGTTGGTGATACTGTTCTCTCTTCTGACACAGGGGAAAGGTAGAATATATGTTTTATGTAAATTCTAGTAACTTATAGTGTTTTTTGTAGACCTACATTTTAGGAGACAAATGGGGAGACCAAAATATTGAAAACCAG
>NW_008378690.1:0-215 GCF_000622305.1 Nannospalax galili
CAGACAACACTGTATTTCCTTTATTTTCAACTATTTCATAACTTCATAGTGGTCCAGGATCATTCTCCGTTATGATTTATGAATTCTTTCCTTACATTTTAATCCCTCTTCCTTAATGAAGATACTGTTACTTCTTTTTTTCTTTCAAAAAATCTGAAAATTTCTCTCATCTGCTCTGATTTTCAGCTTATACTGTCATCCACTGTCCTAGTTTG
>NW_008378691.1:0-215 GCF_000622305.1 Nannospalax galili
TTGCAGAGGTTCCCTGACCACTGGGTGCCCTGAGGCTGCATAGCCACAGACAGGCTAGCCCCCAACATGCACCACTTAGGAATGGATTTGCTATTCTCCTGAGAGTCCAGAGCCCCAAGACAGCAGGTATCGCTAGCAGGCACCTGGCTCCCTCTGCTGCCCTTTTCCAGGAAGGAGTCATAGGAGGAGTCATAGCACAGGTGCCTAATCACTCC
>NW_008378692.1:0-215 GCF_000622305.1 Nannospalax galili
AGAGGGGTCTGGATCTTGTCAGGAAGAGGCAGTTTCTGCTGAGACAGTCTCCTACCTCAGTGGGTCTGGGGTGCAGAGCCCTTAAGGAGGTCCACACATTGTGAAACTTACCAGGGGGAAGCAGTTTGTACTGAGACAGCTCTTACATCAGCGGGTCTGGGGTTCAGGGGCCTGTTTATCTTCTAAAATTATCTGGGGAACAGCTTTGTGCTGAG
>NW_008378693.1:0-215 GCF_000622305.1 Nannospalax galili
GAAATGCTAAAACAAAGAAGTTTGGTTGAAACATGATTAATTTGACTAATCCAGACTAAGGACAAAACAAAACACAGTAAAAATGTAAAGTGTCCCATTAAAAAAGTTCAGAAAAATTTTGAAAGTGATTATCTACTTTCCTTTGTATTACCTATTTATTTATTATTTATATTGAGACAGGGTCTCCCTGTAGTCCCACCTGGCCTGGAACTCAC
>NW_008378694.1:0-215 GCF_000622305.1 Nannospalax galili
TTCTTAACAGTTGTATAGTTTTTGGAGCCTTTGTTTTTATCTTACCCAACCCTAAAACTCCCAAGAGTCTTAAAGCTATAGTTGGCCTTTGATTCTTCAGGTGCCTTTCAAATGGGTTTCCCATCTGTAAAAGATTTAAAGGTTAACATCATATATTAAATCAGTCATAGACAATGTCTAACACAGCATGGAAAGGTTTTAACCATTCATATTAA
>NW_008378695.1:0-215 GCF_000622305.1 Nannospalax galili
ACCTGCCTCCTCTGATGTGCACATGGTCGTGTCACCTGCCCCCTCTGACGTAGAGATGTTTGTGTCATCACCTGCCTCTTACGTGCAGATGGTCGTGTCACCTGCCCCTTCTGATGGGCAGATGGTCGTGTCACCAGTCCTCTCAGATGAGCACATGGTCGTGACACCTGCCCTCCCTGACGTGCACACGTTCGTGTCACCTGCCCTCTTAGTTG
>NW_008378696.1:0-215 GCF_000622305.1 Nannospalax galili
TCTCCTACTATACCCCTCCCTTAAACTCCTTCTTTCCCTTTTACTCCCCTGGTTTCATTCCATTTTCATATGCCTACCATTACAGTAGGATATAAACTCACATCTGAGGATTTGGACCCAAGATTTGCAAATGAGAGAGAATATATGTTGTATGTTTTTCTGAATTTGTGTTACTTTGCATAGCATAATAGCTTCTAATTATATCCGCTTACCTG
>NW_008378697.1:0-215 GCF_000622305.1 Nannospalax galili
TTTTAAACTTGGAAACCTCACCCAAAGAGACACTGTGCTCTGCCTGGGGCTCTCTGGGTGAGGAACTCCAGCTGGCTGCCTTAAAGTGACTCCTCAAGTTGGTTTCTGCTGGATGCTTTGAGCACCTCATTTGATGACCTCTCTCCCCCTCCCCCCTCCCTCTCTCTCCCCCTCTCCCCCTCCCTCTCTCTTTTCTCTCCCTCTCTCTTCCTCTC
>NW_008378698.1:0-215 GCF_000622305.1 Nannospalax galili
AAATTTATTTTTATTTTATGTATATGAGAGTTTTGCCTACACATATGTAAGTGTACCACATTCATGTAATGCTTACACAGGCCAGAAGAGGGCATCAGGTCCCCCTAGAACTGAAGTTACAGATGGTTGTTAAATGCTATGTGGATGCTGGGAACCAAACCTGGGTCTTCTGTAAGGGTCGCCATCTCTTAATCACTGAGCCATCTCTCCAGCCT
>NW_008378699.1:0-215 GCF_000622305.1 Nannospalax galili
GCCTTAAATCCTCCTCTCCTGAGGAAGTCATCTCGGCCAACAACAAACACTGCTGGGAGCAATCTAGTGTAGATCTGGCTATGACCTCAACCCTGGACCTCCCGGACCCCCGGGACCTGGAGGTGAACGGTGCCCCTGTGCCCACTTCCAATAAGGAAGGAGTTCCTTTGCCTAGATCTCAGGATACTCTCCTAGAGCTACCATGCCCAGAAATT
>NW_008378700.1:0-215 GCF_000622305.1 Nannospalax galili
ATGAAACATGAGTTTATTCCATAACACAGAGTGGAAACTCAGTATACTTTTGTATTCTTGAATAACTTGTGTTTTTATCTACTTAAATATTTCTGAGTAATTTATTATGGGGAAAACGAAGATGCCATACTAATTGTGTAGCTAAGAGCTGGCCTTGGGCTCTAGCAGGTGCCTTCAGAGCAATCTCCACAATAAAACGAGAGCCTTGATGTCAT
>NW_008378701.1:0-215 GCF_000622305.1 Nannospalax galili
TCCATTAGGGTCATTACATCCGAGCCATTTAGGTGTGAATGTTAGAGGCTAGGGATTGTGTGAGCTACATACCTTGGGAAATTGATATAGTCATACTCAGAAAAGCTATCTAGTTTTAGATCACCTTTGAGGCAACTCTCGGGAAGTGATACATTATGGACTTGAGTGAACAATAGGGTCAGATCCCCATTCATCTCCATCTCACAGCTGGTAGG
>NW_008378702.1:0-215 GCF_000622305.1 Nannospalax galili
GTGTTCCACTCCTAGGAACAGGCCTTATCCAAGTAGAAATTGGTTGGTAGTACATATGAGCCATATGCACCAGCAGGCATTGCTTGGCATGTGAATAGCGTGTAGCATGTGGGGTCCATTGTTGAACAGAATTATAGGGGATCATTTTCCCCCAGCCAACTACATAGCACCTTCTGGCACTATGAAAGCCACCCATCCGGTTGTAGGGAGTTCCC
>NW_008378703.1:0-215 GCF_000622305.1 Nannospalax galili
GAACATTGTGAAGTCATATTGTAATATTTTGATGGCACTATGGAGCAATATGATAACACATGGGGCAATAATGTTGAAATATTGGGGCATTGTGATGTGAAAATGTAGCATTGTGAAGTTATGTTGTAATATTTTGATGGCAAATTGGGGCAATATAATGGCATGTGTGTCAACAGTTTTGGCATAGCAGAGCATTGTGTTGTCACATTTGAGCA
>NW_008378704.1:0-215 GCF_000622305.1 Nannospalax galili
CAGGCTGCATTTCAGGGAGCCTGGGAACAGGGACTCCAGGAAGGAAGGCAGGACAAAGCTGAGCTGAGGGAACTATCCTTCTTGCTGAGGACTATTATTTTCCTCCTGCTTCCTGACTCCCCTTGTCAAGGGTAAAAACCATACAAATTGGGCCTGGAGAGATAGCTTAGCCATTAAGAGCACTGGCTGCTCTTGTAGAGGACTCAGGTTCAGTT
>NW_008378705.1:0-215 GCF_000622305.1 Nannospalax galili
GAGTGGGTCATCTGATCTACTTGATTATTGAACTCATCTTCTGCTGAAGCTGACTTTTCATGAGCATTTATATGAGACATAAGTATGTTAAGATCCTTTGCCCATTTGGAGAGATCTATCCACATACTTATTCCACAAATACCTTTCTCACCAATTTTCCAATTATGCTGCTTCCAAGTCCCTGATCATCCAGCCAAACCATTGGCTACAGCCCA
>NW_008378706.1:0-215 GCF_000622305.1 Nannospalax galili
CTCTTAACCACTGAGCCGTCTCTCCCACCTCCCCATCCTCCAGTGCTTACATTCTTTCTGCCCTCTCCTGTTTTCTTTCCCGAGCCTTGCAGAGGGTGGGAGAGTGTTGATGTATCTATTCTGTCCATGGCCGAGCACTCAGTTGCTTCTTCTCAGCACTTTGAACAGTTTTGAATCTCTGCATTAATCACCATCCTCTGCAAAGAAGTTTTTTT
>NW_008378707.1:0-215 GCF_000622305.1 Nannospalax galili
TGATTCCAAAGCTCAGGAAGTGAGAGGTGGAGACAGGGAATCTCTGGGTAAGCTGGCAAGCAAGCTAGACTAGCAAAATCAGAGAGCTCCCAGTGCTGATAAAGACCCTTTCTTAGTAAAGTGGAGGGTGATTGAGAATGTCACCTGATAACAACTTCTGACCTCCACACATATGCACATGCCCTCCCATACACATTCTAACACAACACACACAC
>NW_008378708.1:0-215 GCF_000622305.1 Nannospalax galili
ATGACTCAAGACCATTGTGGAAGAGAGGGCGGAAAGATTCTAAGAGCCGGGTCGGTTCATGAACATAAGGGTAGCAGAGGCACTGGAAGCTTGTTCACGTGAACTTGCAGCAGTGACGACATCATGCGCAAGACCCATGCTGACTCAATCAGACAAAGGCCCCAAGTAGAGCAAGGAGAATGAACGGCGGCCGGCTCTAGTCTGGGAACTGCTGG
>NW_008378709.1:0-215 GCF_000622305.1 Nannospalax galili
TGTGTGTGTGTGTGTGTGTGTGTGTGTGTGTGTGCATGCACATGCCAGAGGCAATCTCTCTAGAGTTGGAGTTACAAGTGGGTGTGAGTCACCCATTGTGGGTGTTGGAAACCCAACTCGGGTCCTCTGTAAGTCCAGCACATGCAGTTAGCTGCTGAGCCGTCTCTCCAGCCCCTTCCTCAATTCTTGAAAGCCCTTTTTCTGGGAATTTTGGC
>NW_008378710.1:0-215 GCF_000622305.1 Nannospalax galili
TGACATGACCATGTGTACAACAGAGAGGGCAGTTTACATGACCATCTGTAGAGTAGACATTGCAGGTGACACGACCAACTGCACGTTAGAGGGGGCAGATGACAAGACCATTTACAAGTCAGATGGGGCAAGTGACACTCTCATCTGAACGTCAGAGAGGGCTGGTAACACGATCATCTGCACGTCAGAGCGGGCAGGTGACACAACCATCTGTA
>NW_008378711.1:0-215 GCF_000622305.1 Nannospalax galili
TGTCCTCTGTGACTGCCAAGTTTTTGTGTCTTGTTCAGACACAAATTCTCTGTAATCCAACATTATGGAAATATTTGCCTGTTTTAGTAATTTTTTTGCAGTTTCATATTTCTACTTTAATATTTGACCTACCTAAAAGGTGGATTCCAAGAGTGGGGACCAGATTTATTTTTTCCAAGTGGCTAGCCATTTACACCAAAGCTTTATGAAAATTC
>NW_008378712.1:0-215 GCF_000622305.1 Nannospalax galili
TTATGGAAAATAATTTGATATTTATTCAGAACAATTAGCAAAAGAATTACCACATGGTCCGACAGTTTTCATTTTGTGCATATATTTAAATGTATTAAAACTAAATCTCAGCCAGGCATTGTGGCACATGTGTGAGGGCCCCAGCACTCAGGAGGCAGAGGCAGGTGTATCTCTGTGATTTTGAGGCCAGCCTGGTCTACATAGTGAGTTCCAGG
>NW_008378713.1:0-215 GCF_000622305.1 Nannospalax galili
GTCACCTGCCTTCTCTGTAGTGCACATGGTCTTGTCACCTGCCCTCTCTGATGTGCACATGTTCGTTTCATCTGCCCTGTCTGACGTTCACATGGTCTGGATACCTGCCGCCTCTGACGTGCAGATGGTCGTGTTACATGCACCTCTGACGTGAAGATGGTTGTGTCACCTGCCTCTCTTACGTGCACATGTTCGTGTCACCTGCCCTCTAAGTC
>NW_008378714.1:0-215 GCF_000622305.1 Nannospalax galili
TAGGATGCAAAAGAAGGAACAGACTGCAGAGCCCCAGGAAGAGAACTGTAGGACTGTGTGCCCCAGAAAGCACGCAGACCTTTCTGGGGAGATGGAATCTCTCTAGAAAATGATAGATATAGGTAAGCGGCTGTATATCCAGGGCCCGTTTAAGCTGGCTGTTCCCCCACAAAAGACTTCTAATTATTTTTTCTGGTCTGCTTTGCTTAAAGTAC
>NW_008378715.1:0-215 GCF_000622305.1 Nannospalax galili
TTTCATTCACTAATTTGCAAAATTAGTCTTCCTATAAGTACTTTTATGGTGCGAAAAACTGATTATTTCAAATCTTGAGGCACACACAGGTGACTCAGGAGGTGGTGGTGGGGGGTGTCTCAATTCAACCATACTGGAATTTGCATCAAAATACTGATTTTCAACTTGGATGGGAGAACATGTTTGTAATTGCAGCATTCCACAGGATGAAATGG
>NW_008378716.1:0-215 GCF_000622305.1 Nannospalax galili
ATGCTGTTTGGATTGTCAGAAGTTTATTCAAGGATTTCTCAACTTAGAAATTAATGACATAGGTGCTCTGGAAGCATAAGAAGATTCTCCCCCACCCCTAATTTAAAATACAAAAACCCAAAAGTAGGATTTTGCAATCCCGCTTTTGAGTATTTAACCAAAGGACTTGAAGTCAAGATCTCAAAACCTATCTGATCACCAGTGTTTACTCCATC
>NW_008378717.1:0-215 GCF_000622305.1 Nannospalax galili
TTCCTTCCATAAGCCACACCCCCTTAAGCAAGCACCCTCCAACAGTACCACAGGCAACCAAGTCTTTAAACACCTGAATTTTGGGAGACATAAAATATCCAAACAGTGGGGTTGGAAAGTGATAGGTACAAAACCGGGATGGGTAAGCCGAGTCACAGACAAGCACTCTGGCAGGATAGAGTTTATTAGCAGAGGAAAGCACATGGGACAATTCC
>NW_008378718.1:0-215 GCF_000622305.1 Nannospalax galili
CTGGGGCTACAGGGTGACCCTGTCTCAAAAACAAAAACCTATCACAAAACAATGCATTACAAAGATAACGGCACACATGTATGAAAACACCATAATGTAGGCCGTCGTTTGGTATGCTAACTCAAAGAAGCAATGAAGATGCAGAGGTTGGAAACCGTGTTGCCTGTCCCTTGTACTCCCAAACCTCCCACTAATGAAGCACCATTTGTATGGAC
>NW_008378719.1:0-215 GCF_000622305.1 Nannospalax galili
CACCAGTGGGCTTGAGGAAATGCCTCAGCCAATAAAAACTTGCCTTGTAAGTGAAGGGAAATGAAGCCAGGTTGTGGTCCAACGGGCTTGTAATCTCAGCACTGGGGAGAGGGGACACAGGAGGGTCCCTGGGGTTTCGGGCCAAGCAGCACAGTCTCCGTGGTCACACATCTTTGACAGTTCTGCTTAAATGAAAACATCCTGTCTAACCTTGC
>NW_008378720.1:0-215 GCF_000622305.1 Nannospalax galili
GCTTGCTGCTCAAGTCTAGAGACCTGAGTTTGATTCCTGGAACCTACCTAAACATGGAAGGAGAGAACCAACTCCACAAAGTTGTCCTCTGACTTCCATGTGTGCATTTGCCACACACACCGTACTCACACACATAATAACAGGAAATAGATAAATAACTTAAAACATCAGTTGAGGCTGTGGCTCAGTGGCAGAGCACTCGCCTACCATGCACA
>NW_008378721.1:0-215 GCF_000622305.1 Nannospalax galili
CCAGCACTCACATGGCAGCTAACAACTGTCCATAACTCCAGTTCCAGGAGACCCAATACCCTCTATGACCTCCACGAACATTGCGCGGCATGGGTACACGTACACACATGCAGCCAGTACATTCATACACATAAAATAAAATAATAAAATATTTATTTAAAAGGTGCTTTCTAATACTCTCCACTGTCATCTCATTAAAGCTCTAGAAAACTTCC
>NW_008378722.1:0-215 GCF_000622305.1 Nannospalax galili
TATTCATAAATTAGGACTAAAATGACAAAGCCAGGTAATCTCCATTATATTTATCATAATGTTTCTGACACATCATTTAATCTCTAATAAATAGATCTTGCAAATTATTTGAGAATAAGTCCTCATGGACAGAAGCCTGGGAAAAACCAATCCACTGATTTACCCAGTTTGGAAAGATTGTCCCGGTATTAGCATTCGCTTATCATTTGCCAAAA
>NW_008378723.1:0-215 GCF_000622305.1 Nannospalax galili
CTAATGTCTCTGGCACTCAAAATTTTTCCGTTCCTTTTCTACAATGACCCCGACCCCTCAACCCATTTAGAGTTGAGTATTCCACAGTCCTTATTCTCTTCATGTTGACCAGTTGTGGTTCTTTGTTAACCCATCATTTACTGCAAAGAGAAGTTTCTTTGTGGGTTTAAACATGAACTACTAAATGGGAATTGCTGTAAATTGTTAGGTGTCAG
>NW_008378724.1:0-215 GCF_000622305.1 Nannospalax galili
TGCTCACTCCTCCCCACCTCTCTGTATTAGAAGACAGATCCCTGCCTTTGGCACCATGTCCTATCTTCCATCCAACTCCTCAACTCAGACAGGGATTTCCTCTCGTGACGTTTCAATCACTCCCTCTGTTGCTTTTCCTTCTGCACCAAATGCTCCTCTAAAGCTTTTTTTCCTGCAAACAAAAACATCTCCTCCTCTGACTTTCCCCTCAAGGG
>NW_008378725.1:0-215 GCF_000622305.1 Nannospalax galili
ACTGGAAAGCTGCCTACCTGGAATATTGTGTGGAGCAAGCTGCAACTAATGTGGCAAACGGTCAACCTGCATGGGGTGTTGATATGCTAATGGGGTAAGGCAACTTTGTGAACCAGCAGACTGGGTATCCTGTCCAAGTTTACAATCAAATTAATGAGATGGCAGTTAAAGCATGGAAGATGCTCTCAGGGACAGGAGACCTTGGATCTAGTCTG
>NW_008378726.1:0-215 GCF_000622305.1 Nannospalax galili
TATTTTATCCTATTGCTTCTGCTGCTGTGTCCTCTGACATCAGAGCAAGCATTTCCAGGCTTCTATCAGTCCCTATGGAAGAAAATGCTGCTTCTCAGGAACCTTCCAGGTAATTGGTACTAGATTTGGTCTGCTGAGAGACCCAGCCCTGTGGGATGAGCAACTACTGGGTTCTTGCTCTTTGGTGTGAGAAAGCCCCTGTGGGACTACTGTGA
>NW_008378727.1:0-215 GCF_000622305.1 Nannospalax galili
TGACATCTATTTGTCAGTCTGGGATTCCATATTATTTTATCCTGTACTTAGCCTTTTGCATGTAATACCAACCTTAAAATATTTCTTTAACATTCTTATTTTTATACTATGTGTTCTTAACTCTGTGCCTTCATTTCTTTGGGTCAAGTGGGTGTAAGTTCCCTGTAGTGGTATAGGGGTCTGCAGAAGTGCTGTTTAAACTGAGATGTGAAATG
>NW_008378728.1:0-215 GCF_000622305.1 Nannospalax galili
ATGGCACAATGAGCATTGTGATGCCACATTTGAGCATTGTGATGACACACGAGAGCTTTGTCATGTCACATTGGGGGATTGTGAGGGGACATTGAGCACCCTGTTTGCATGTTGAGCATGGTGACAAAACAATGGACCATTGTAATGATACAATGTCACATTGCGATGGCACAATGAGCATTGTGTTTGCACAAGGGAACTTTGTGAAGTCATAT
>NW_008378729.1:0-215 GCF_000622305.1 Nannospalax galili
AGTCATGCACCTCCTCCCTGGCTCTTACAATCTTTCCATCCCCTCTTCTGTGATTGTTCCTGAGCCCTTGGTGGGTGAAATTTAATATAGGAGTCCTGTCCAAGGACCATCAGTCTGCAGATTCTTAATCTCTACGTTTTGTCCATTTGTGACCTTTTGTTTTCCTGCCCCTCTCTTGCATAAGGAAGCTTCATTAATGAAAATTGAGAAGATTC
>NW_008378730.1:0-215 GCF_000622305.1 Nannospalax galili
AAGCCTCCAAAAAAGGAACCTGGGTCCACCCAGGAACACACAAACATTTTCGCCATGAAGCCTCGGACAAGGCGACGGGGCACAGGCCGAAGCTCGATGGACTTGGGCCCAGGCAAAATGTTGGCAGGCAGAGCCTGGGCCCCACAATGTGTTGCCAACAGCCTGGGCCCATCCCTGACCACAGGCAAGTCCCCTCGATGGAGCTGAGCCCGGGC
>NW_008378731.1:0-215 GCF_000622305.1 Nannospalax galili
ATGAAAGCATCATCTGGCACTCAGTCATGTGCACCATTCGAGGGTTTTATGGATGTTGCAAATAAAAAGTAAGCAATAAATAAAGCCAGCATCCCTACACTGAGAAAACTAGAATAACCCCAAATGCAGGTGGGAATTTTCCTCTTGTTGAACAACCACAGAAAGTTTCTGTGCTAAGCTGAAACCTGGATAAACCTGGATAAACTTTTCTGAGG
>NW_008378732.1:0-215 GCF_000622305.1 Nannospalax galili
GTGCAATATGCAGCTGGGCTGAAAGAAGGCACAGGTATTTCCAGGTGATTCAATTTTCTAATAAACCACATCATAACAAATGAAATGATCACTAAGGGACTTGGGTGTTAGAACAAGGCTTTGGAGATAAAATATAAACCTGAACTTTAAATGGATGATTGGAAATTTTAGATGAAGCATCAATTTAAATGTTTTTTCTGAAATGTAAGAAACCC
>NW_008378733.1:0-215 GCF_000622305.1 Nannospalax galili
ATGGTCAGTAGGAAGAAAGAGCCAGCAGCTGTCCAGCCTCCCCAAGGTAGCTAGCCAATAAGCTGCATGTAACTCATGCTAAAAGCTGCTAATACTGACTCCAGAAAAATTTTCATAAAGACTTGGAACTAGAGGTTTAAGCATTCTAGATTACTAGAGACTTGTACAACACACTTTTTTTTTTTTTTTTTTTTTTTTTTTTTTTTTTTTTTTTT
>NW_008378734.1:0-215 GCF_000622305.1 Nannospalax galili
CATTGTGACATTACAATTCTCATTGTGCCATCACCATGAAAATTTGTGTCATTACAATAATCCATTGTGTCGTCATTATGCTCGATATGGAAACATGTTGCTCAATGTCCCCTCACAGTCCCCAAATATTACCTCGCAATGATCCATGGTGCCATTACAATGTTTCAATATAACTTCTTAATGTTCCATTGTGACATCAAAATGCTCTAATGTGA
>NW_008378735.1:0-215 GCF_000622305.1 Nannospalax galili
AATCCACCTGCTACAACAGAGCAGTGCAAGGCACAAATGTAACCCAACAAACGTCTAGAAAGTTTGGGTAAATCCCATGATTGCATTTATATTGGGACTTTAAAGCCAAAGTTTTCACAGAAGGAAATGGAAGGTTTGGATTTTTGTTTACTTCTTTTGTATAGAGAAAAGAATTTTCCGTGACAGGATAGTGACTGGTCTACACTTGCACTCAA
>NW_008378736.1:0-215 GCF_000622305.1 Nannospalax galili
ACAAGCTTAGTTGAAGAACTATTGACAGATGATCAATGCTAGGTGAGAGTTTGTTTTCTTTAAGAGAGTGATGCTAGATGGGCTCACGAGGTTCTAGGGCATGAATTCACACTGGGGAACATCTGGCAAAAACAAAAACTTGGCTTAGTAGACATTTACACATGTTTCTGAATGCATGAAATTTTGTGGGGACTCTAAGGTGGTGCAGATAGGGG
>NW_008378737.1:0-215 GCF_000622305.1 Nannospalax galili
AGATGGTAGTGTCACCTGTCCCCTCTGACGGGCAGATGACCGTGTCACCTGATGCTCTGGTGTACAGATGGTCGTGGCACCTGCCCCATCAGACGTGCAGATGGACGTCTCACCTGCCGCCTCTGACGTACAGATAGTTGTGTCACCTACCTACTCTGACATATAGATGGTCGTGTCACCTGCCCCCTCGGACATGCAGATGGTCGTGTCACCTG
>NW_008378738.1:0-215 GCF_000622305.1 Nannospalax galili
CACATTGGAGCAATATAATGGCACATGGGGCAATAGTTTTGTCATGTTGGAGCATTGTGATGTCACAATGGAACACTGAAAAGTAGTATTGTAACATTGTGATGGCACATTGAAGCTACATAATGGTGCATGGTGCAACTGTTGGCACATTGGAGCATTGTGGTGTCATAATGGAACATTGTGAAGTCATATTGTAACATTGTGATGGCACCATG
>NW_008378739.1:0-215 GCF_000622305.1 Nannospalax galili
AGACAAGAGAAGGAAATTAAAGGAGCACTAATTGGAAAAGAAATCAAATTATCCATTTTTGCAGATATGATATTATACATAAGATATGCAAAAATTCCACCAGAAAACTCCTTAGAACTGATCAACACTTTCAGTAAAGTGGCAGGTTATAAAATTAATCTGCAAAAAAATCAGTAGCCTTTCTATATACCAATAACAAGCAATCAGAGAAAGAG
>NW_008378740.1:0-215 GCF_000622305.1 Nannospalax galili
ACAGGCAGTTATCACAGGAAGCAAGCCATGTCTATGACACCACAGCAGTAGGATCTTAGAGCTTAAAAAAGTCCTATACTTGTGAGTTCCCACAAGTTGTAAAGCAAACTGAACTCAGCCTAGGATCAAAAGCTGAAGGTAATGCTCAGTGGCAGAATACTTGCCAAGCACACATGAGGCCTTGGGTTCGAGTCCCAGCACCACAAAAATGAACA
>NW_008378741.1:0-215 GCF_000622305.1 Nannospalax galili
TGTATCTAATCCTTAAAAGATTTTAGGATTATCTTTTCAGAGGGGGGAATGCTGGAGGGGAGGAAGTGGGCATGGATTTGATCAAAACATCTTATATGTATGCATGAAATTCTCAATAAAATTTTCATAAAAATAAAAAAAACCCTTGTATATCAGGTAATGAATCTGTTGGTGTTCATCAACAATCTCCCCTAAACTTCTCAGTGGTTTAAAGT
>NW_008378742.1:0-215 GCF_000622305.1 Nannospalax galili
GGTTAAGATCTATTATATGAAATTCACAAAAACTCAGTAAAAATATACATTCAAAAATGAGTTCCCTGGGCCTGCAGGACCTGCTGCAGGCCTCTCTCTGGGGTATGTCCATTGCACTCTTCATGCCTTGACTCCCCCAGCCTCATTCACCCTCCCATCTCTGCCACCATACTGTTGTCCAAGTTTGGGCCCTGACCCATTCCTTGTCTTGGGGC
>NW_008378743.1:0-215 GCF_000622305.1 Nannospalax galili
CCCTTTTAGTACTATGAATATTATGATTTGTGACAAAATGAATAGACAAATTCAGGAAAATACTTTAGCCAATTGGCATTCAAATTAATCAATATAAGGATGCAGGGATGAAATCTGGCCAGAAGCACAGGCAATGTTTTTCTTATTCAGAATTAAGCCCTCCATTAACATTTAGAGCAAGCATCAGAATTAAATGATCAAAGATGACTACTAGA
>NW_008378744.1:0-215 GCF_000622305.1 Nannospalax galili
CTGTGTATGTCTATAAAGTCATTGGGTAGATCTCAGTGGTAATGTTCCTCACCTCTACTAATTAATATGATGTAAACTTTTATGTTTCCTCTTAAAATATAATACATTTTTTAATTTGTTGATTTTTTTTCTGTGTGGGTATATCACACAGAACATCCCAAATGATCTTATTCAACTATATACCCACTTCCCAGATGGTGCCCTCCCATAGCCTC
>NW_008378745.1:0-215 GCF_000622305.1 Nannospalax galili
TCCGTCTGTATACCAGTCCAGTTCACTATTTGGCAGCCACGTGTCTCTCAGATCTGCCTGTACCTCTGGCAGATGTGCACCTTTTTGGCACTGGCCCGATATCCCAGACTGCCCAGTTGGGCCAACAGGTTCCTCGTAGCTTCTATGCACTCTTCACGGGTTGCCGTAGCCAGCAACAGGTCATCCACATACTGCAGCAGAGTCACATGGGGGTG
>NW_008378746.1:0-215 GCF_000622305.1 Nannospalax galili
ATATAAATATGCTTTTCCCAATTTACTTTTTGATATTTATTTATATTTTTCTTTAGTTTTTCATTCTAATGTGTTATAATTGAGAAGATGTATAAGACATGTCTATTCTTTTTAAAGTAACCTCACACATTTTAATATACATATTTATTTAAGCATATATTCATTAGTCAATATACTTAAATATAAGAATCTTGTTTTCCTCCAGTTACTCTTTT
>NW_008378747.1:0-215 GCF_000622305.1 Nannospalax galili
TTAATTTACATAAAATAAATATTCTAATTTTATCCTTTTTAGCAGGATCAAGTAGAGAGTGACTTATTTAGCCAATTGAGGGGAAAACACTAAAAACAGATTATTTCCCTGCCAAATTACAGAAGACATTACAGCATATAAAGTCACCGTCAAAAGCAATGAGGTGCAGAGGAAATCTTTCACTAAATCAAACTGTAGAGGAAGTGTGACTGAAG
>NW_008378748.1:0-215 GCF_000622305.1 Nannospalax galili
AATTCTTTTAAGGACAGAAATTAAAATACTATCTTCCATAAAAGGTACAATGGGAACATACAAACTTAAAAGAGCCAGATGTGGTGGGGTATGCCTTTAGGCAGAGGCAGATGGATCTCTGAGATCAAGGCCAGCCTGGTCTACATGGTGAGTTACAGGCCTGCTAAGGCTACAGGAAGATCCTGTCTCAAAAAGACCCTCCCAGCCCTCCCCCC
>NW_008378749.1:0-215 GCF_000622305.1 Nannospalax galili
CCAGTGTTACATCACAAAGCACCACGGTGCCATCAGCATGCTGCAATATGATATCACAAAGTTACAATGTGAAATTTCAATGCTCCAATGTGACATCATGATGCTCTGATGTGCCAAATCTATCCCGAAATATGCCATTATATTACTCCAAAGTGCCATCACAGTGTTATAGTGTGACTTGAAAATGTTCCAATGTGACATCTCAATGCTCCAAT
>NW_008378750.1:0-215 GCF_000622305.1 Nannospalax galili
GGAAAAGTCTCATTCATGTTACTTTTTCAGGTTTAACAGGTTAAAACTTTTTCAAAACCAGCATTCTAAATTCAATACATATCATTATTGTTTTTATTATTATTACATTTCACATGGTACGTGTTACTCAAGAGTGTTAAGGTAAAGTTTATTTTTTCTTACCAAAATTCCCCAGTATATAACTAGCTTTACAACATACATTTTTAGTATATCCT
>NW_008378751.1:0-215 GCF_000622305.1 Nannospalax galili
GCAACAGAAATATTCTTGATCATTAAACTTTCTTCCTTCCCTTTCTTTCTCTCTCTCTCCTTTTCTTTTGAGACTCTGTAGTTCAGTTTGGCCTGGGGTTCACTGTGTAGCCCAAGCTGGCCCTTTTGGGTTTTTTTGTTTGTTTGTTTTGGTCTTTTTGAAGGAAGATCTCTCTGTATCCCAGCTGACCTGGCACTCGATACAAGCCAGCCTCA
>NW_008378752.1:0-215 GCF_000622305.1 Nannospalax galili
GCACCCATATGGAAGCTAACAATTGTCCTTAACTCCAGTTCCAGGGAATCCGACAGCCTCTTCTGTAGTCTGCAGGCATTGCATGACACGTGTGCACTTACATACATTCAGGCAATACACACACACACACACACAAACACACATACATAAATATTTTTAAAAACACACAAATTAAAATACATATTTATGATAACTACAATGTTGATGTGTTTTTA
>NW_008378753.1:0-215 GCF_000622305.1 Nannospalax galili
TCTCTCTCTCTCTCTTTCTCTCTCTCTCTGTCCTTTCTCTTCTTTCTCTCTGTCAACTTTTTTTCAGTACTATTCCATCCACTTCCAGGATCTGGTCACATTAGGTATAGAAGAGATGATTCTCTTTGACTGGACGGTGAATGAAATCCTTCACCGACTCTAGGCTGGCTTCTGGGCACAGGCAGTGTGCCATTTAGAGACCCTGACAATCAGCT
>NW_008378754.1:0-215 GCF_000622305.1 Nannospalax galili
AAACAAATAAAATGGCAAAAAAAGAATTTTCAGAATTGATGTGAAGTGCAATCCGCAAATGTAAATGTTAATATTTAATGCTCCCCAAAATAAGAAAGTGTTGACTCTTCATCTGTCCTCTTGTTCAGGGAGGATATGGAGACCCTACCAGATGAACTTCAATGAGTGTCCAGTCTACAAAGAGGAAGGTCAACTTAAAGGAAACATCTCATTCA
>NW_008378755.1:0-215 GCF_000622305.1 Nannospalax galili
TTCCCATAGTTATCGGTTGCCAATAGTTCCTCAGCTAAGGTTGGGGCATCTCACCCACTACCCCACTTTTATACAGGGATTTTGTGTGGTTGGAGCTTACATGGTCTTTTGCATGCTGTTAGCATTGCTGTAAGTTCATATGAGCAACTTCCCAGCTGTCTGGAAAACTGTTTCCTCATCGTCATATATATTACTTTTCTTACTGCTATGGAAAA
>NW_008378756.1:0-215 GCF_000622305.1 Nannospalax galili
AAAAAAAAAAAAAAAAAAAAAACCCTAAAAATAAACGATTAATGAGATCATGCAGCTCAAGGGAACTTGTATTTCTGTGTAAAAGTTCTATAGTAAGACATCCTGCTTTGAAACAAGGTATAAAAGCTTTGTAATTCTGAAATTAACTACTTTCTTGGTATCAGCCTACAGGTCCTCCTGATCCTCCTGGTCCTCCTGATCCCAGCTGCTTCTCT
>NW_008378757.1:0-215 GCF_000622305.1 Nannospalax galili
TTGTGTTACTTCCCTGCTTAAAACATTTCCATGCCCACAGGACTCCTAAAACATAAAGTCCAACTCTTACAATGACTACACAATTTTCTATTTCTGATTTCACACAAAAGTAAGCACTGAAAGGAAGAAGTCATCCCCTTGAATATGTACTCGCTGCCTATCATGCACTTGCCATTTGCAAGTTATTGTAAAAAATTCCAGAGCTATAAAAGTTT
>NW_008378758.1:0-215 GCF_000622305.1 Nannospalax galili
AAAAATGGCCCTCTATAAATAATGTGTAACAATGTCACAGCTACTTTTTATTATGAAGAGATCACGTAATAACATTCTAAGATTCCAACTCTGAATACAGAAGTCAGCTATTTTTAAAATGGAGGTGTGAAGTTAATCACAATGGTCTGTCTTTCCCAAAATCTATAGATATTGTTGTGTCCAGGAGATACAAATTTATCCTACCTCCTTTTTTT
>NW_008378759.1:0-215 GCF_000622305.1 Nannospalax galili
CACACACACACACACACACACACACGACAGTAGTCATAGCAGATTGAGGGCCTACCGAAATCTGGGAAGAGCTCATCTTAACTAATTATATCTATAACCACCTTATTTCCAGTACTATACTGAGGGCTAGGTCTTCAGTGTGGCTTTGTTGGGGGGGGGGACACAGTTAACCATAACAATTACTAATAAAAATAGATTTTGGTAAAATTCTTTAT
>NW_008378760.1:0-215 GCF_000622305.1 Nannospalax galili
CATGTGCACATCAGAGGGGGCAGGTGAAACAACCATGAGCACGTCAGAGGCTGCAAGTTACATGACCATCTTTATGGCAGAGGGGCAGATGTCACAACGATCTACACGTCACAGGGGGCAGGTGACAAGACCATCTATACCTTAGAAGGGGCAGGAGACACGACCATCTGCAAGTCAAGCGGGGCAGGTGATATGACCATGTGCACATCAAAGGG
>NW_008378761.1:0-215 GCF_000622305.1 Nannospalax galili
GTTTGCCATGGGCTGATGGCTCAATTTAGTGGCATTCCACCTACTATAAAAACACACACAGCAAGAAGCAAGAACTTGTAAACAGTAACTGCAATAAGAGCTCATGGGTGTAAACGCAAATGCTTGGATGGTACTTTAGTGGGCACATCACATCCATCTAACAATAAAACTGCAGTGGCTTCTCCACTGGGGCCTATAACCTCACCTGCCACAGG
>NW_008378762.1:0-215 GCF_000622305.1 Nannospalax galili
TATAATCGAAGTGTCATTTCTTGTTATCTAGGGACTCTTTTCACTGTGGGAAATGTGACATGAGATAATAATGGAAAATTTTTGAACTAACCTAATCTTTCCCCAGGTATTCGCTACTCTGGGTTTGTGACTGCGTTTTTCCTATAGAAGAAAATTTTATGTATTTATGTTTGAGAACTCATAATCTTGCCTCCTGACTTTTTAAACTTGTTTTT
>NW_008378763.1:0-215 GCF_000622305.1 Nannospalax galili
GGGGTCTGAGGTAGAGGCAAGGGGTACCCTTCCTTGTCTGGATTGACCTCAGGGCTGGTCCCCATATCAAAGTCAGTGGGGGTTGAAGTAATGGTAAGGTCTACACTGGCCTGATCCCGACAATGCTTATCGTGGGCTGAAATGACTTCTTCAGGGGAGGAGGACTTAAGGCTGTCAATGATGGCTAAAAGGATTGGGACAAACAAGGCAGGGGG
>NW_008378764.1:0-215 GCF_000622305.1 Nannospalax galili
GGTCTGCCGGCAACGCAACAGAAGGTACCTGGGTTTGAATTGTTTTAAGTCCTACACAGTGTCCTGTGGATTTTAGCTCCACACAAAATTCCCAATTTTCCTTCCCTCTAGCTGTTCATTAAAGCAAAAATGTCTTTCAAACTCAGACACTGCATCATGAGTTCCATTGTTTGTTTTTCGCATTTTTAACTAAGGTGATATGCAACTGTCCCCTT
>NW_008378765.1:0-215 GCF_000622305.1 Nannospalax galili
TACTAAGGAGTGATTTTAGCACTGCTGTTTGTGGCTCCTTGCACTGTGGTGATAAGTTGCCCATCCTGGGAAGGTCCCATGAAGGGAAACTCACCACAAAAGTAAACGACAAGGGTGACTACCAAGAGGGCACAAATGAAGCAAACATGGATTGTGAGCTACTTGGATGTAAACCGCCCTGACATGAAAAGGTGTATCAGATCCAAATGTCTTGT
>NW_008378766.1:0-215 GCF_000622305.1 Nannospalax galili
CAACAAAAACCAAACCCCCTAAGGAAGTTTAAGAGACATTTATGTGGATGAAGAAAGCACTGAAATCTGTTTAGGGACTTTCTGCCTTGCTGAAGGGTGGCATCATGGACAGGGTGAGGACACCCCTCCTCAGCTACGATTAAACATCAGCAATCTTGTGGCCTCTAAAGATAATATCTAAGGATCTTTCTCAGTAAGAAGCTTATAAGTTGTGA
>NW_008378767.1:0-215 GCF_000622305.1 Nannospalax galili
ATCACTACGCACATTTGTGTCATTACAATAATCCATTGCGTTATCATTATGCTCAGTATGGAAACATTGTGCTCAATGTCCCATCACAGTCCCCAATATGACCTCACAGTGATCCACGGTACCATCACAATGGTACAATATGAGTTCATAATGTTCCATTGTGAATCACAATGCTCAAATGTGCCAACACTATTGCCCCATGTACCATTATTTTG
>NW_008378768.1:0-215 GCF_000622305.1 Nannospalax galili
TTTCACAGGCAAGGTGCTCTGTAGTTACAACATAAGGGCCCAATGATCCGAGCGGTCCTAACTAGAAAAAAGTACCAGGTAAGTGAACTTCTGCCCATTTTAGTGGTCCCTGTCCTGTCTCTGTATTAAAATGAAACCAGGAGCTTAAAAATAAAAAGTAATTATTGGACCATATCCTAGTCTTGCAAGATGTTTTTGGAATTTGGATATCAAAG
>NW_008378769.1:0-215 GCF_000622305.1 Nannospalax galili
CAGTCCCTTTGGGAGAAACTTCCTCAAACAGTGCTCCTGAGCTGAGATCACCCAGTTTCAGAGAACTTCTGTGACCCAGACCCTGACCACTCAGGCTCCTGGTCATTCCTCTAGACCTGTCAAGCATCGGACTCCATTTGTGCCAATGTTTGGAGCCTTGCCCTTGAAGGAGGTTGGGATTTGTCCTCTGGTTGGTTTTAAGATTCTTCTTCTTA
>NW_008378770.1:0-215 GCF_000622305.1 Nannospalax galili
TTAACCACTGAGCCATCTCTCCAGCTCTAACAAGATAATATTTTTTGAGCTTGTAGCCTTAATCATAGACTCAACGAGATTCTTCCAGGTTTGCGCTAACATTCACCCACATGTTTACGCCTGCTTGTAGAACTGAGCAGTGTTATTCTGCTACACACTTTGAGCCTGCATGCCTGTGAAGCCAGAATCCCCAAAAGGAATACTGTGATGTGTGG
>NW_008378771.1:0-215 GCF_000622305.1 Nannospalax galili
TTGCAGGAGACCACACCTACCTGGTCCTCACTGTGTAACAGGAGCTATATCAGATGCTTTATCTGCTCAGTTCACTTCATTTACAACTTGTAATCATTTGAAACATTCTGTTATCCTCAATTTACAGATGAGGAAAATGAGGCTTGATACAGTTAAGTAAAAAAGGAAACTTGCTCCAAATACACCTCTGTCACCAAGAAGTTCACAGTCTATTG
>NW_008378772.1:0-215 GCF_000622305.1 Nannospalax galili
AGGGGCATGAATAATTCATGAAAACAGGAACATTCCTCACAGTTGTATTTTGTTTTTGAAGAGTAAAACTATTTTTTTGTTTGATTGTTTGTTCTTTTTGAGACAAGGTCTCCGTGAAGCTTCAATTGGCCTGGAACTAGCTATGTAAAACAGCCTGGAGTTGATCATAGAAGGCCACCTGCCTCTGCCTCCTGAGTGCTGGGTGTAAAGGCATG
>NW_008378773.1:0-215 GCF_000622305.1 Nannospalax galili
TCCCTCTTCCCCTTTGCCCCCATGATGGTTCCTTTCCATTTTTCTGGCTTCTGTAGTTACACCAGGATATACTCACGTCTAAGGATTTGGATGTAAGATTCACAAATAAGAGAGAAATACATGGCTTGCTTTTCTGAGTCTGTGTTACTTCACTTAGTATAACAGCTTCAGGTTCCATTCATTTACCTGCAAATTTCATGATTTCATCTTTCTTT
>NW_008378774.1:0-215 GCF_000622305.1 Nannospalax galili
TAGACATATATTAAATTATATTCTGAAATTTTTTTCTACACCACCATTTTTAAGGTAAGCACGATTATGTTTTGAAGCATAGTGAAGACACCCGATGACCATGGGGCAGATACTGGGTAGATGTACCTAATAAGATTAGAAACACCAGAAAAGTGGGCAGAACAGAGAACAAATCCTCCCTTCAGCTTCCAAAGCAGCCAGCCCTGTCTAGTCCT
>NW_008378775.1:0-215 GCF_000622305.1 Nannospalax galili
TGTAGAGCTGAGGTTGACTCCCATGGCCTTCTACATGCTAAGCATGCATCCCGCCACTAGGCTCCACTCGGGGGCCCTAGCCTGCCTTGTCTCTCCATGGCTCCTTTCACCGCCATTGAACTCCAGGAGCTCCTTCTGCCTCCTACCCTGCTGTTACGGAAGTTTTAAGGACTATTTGTTGAAAGCATCTCACTGATGTTAGTGACACGCCGTCT
>NW_008378776.1:0-215 GCF_000622305.1 Nannospalax galili
TCTGGAACCAGGGTCAGAGTGGAAAAAGAAGAAACATCAGCTGCAATGTTGTGATTAACAGGTTCAAGACCACGGTGTTTGATATCTTCTCAAGGACTTCTTACTACATCTGTATTGTGGACAATTCCATGAAACTTCACTATCCAAAAGTAGTTTACAGGTGTAAGATGTAGTAAAGTTGGCATCATGAAAGCATTATCTTTTCACAGGAAAGA
>NW_008378777.1:0-215 GCF_000622305.1 Nannospalax galili
ATGTGACATCACAATGCTCCAATGTGCCATCGGAGTGCCCCAATGGGCCATCAAAATGTTCGATTATGAATTCATAATTCTCCATTGTGCCATCACAACATTCAGTGTGCCATCACAATGAACCAAAGTCTCATTACAATGCTCCACTATGGCATCACCACACACAATGTGCCATCACAATGCTCCAATATGTCTTCAAAATGCTCCATTTTGAC
>NW_008378778.1:0-215 GCF_000622305.1 Nannospalax galili
GATAAAACCTTCCATCTTAGAGAGAAACTGAGGCAACAGGATGTCTGAAGTCAGGTAAATAGCAGGATGCTCTAAATATAGAAAGGTAAACAGAATGTCTAAAGGGAGGTAAACAACAGGATGTTCTAAATTTAAAAAGTTAAACAACAGGATGTTGTAAACAACAGGTAAAGAAAGTTAAACAACAGGACGCTTTAAGGGGCAGGTGAAACAGT
>NW_008378779.1:0-215 GCF_000622305.1 Nannospalax galili
AGCGTTAAAATATGCCTTCACAAAATTCTGTGTCACAGCACAATCTTCAAATGTGACATCACCATGCTCCATGGTGCCATCACAGTCTTATAGCCTGACTTAAAAATGCTATATTATGACCTAAGAATGATCCAATTTGATATCACAATGCATGAATGTGACATCACAATGCTCCAATGTGACATCACAATGCAGCAATGTGACATCAAAATATT
>NW_008378780.1:0-215 GCF_000622305.1 Nannospalax galili
CTTTCCTCTTCCTGATCCTTTGCATGCAGACCAACCCAGCTCCTCAGTGAAGTCCCCAGGAGTCCTTGGGGGCGCTTCCAGCACCATCTGCCTTTACACTTCTCGGGGAGCAAGGCCACCAACAGCCCTAGACCAGCATCTTTCCTGGGCCAGGCTCCCAGGCTAGTCCATCCCCCAAATTCCTGAGGCCAAAATCGTTCCTGGAGGGATCCAGA
>NW_008378781.1:0-215 GCF_000622305.1 Nannospalax galili
CTCTGTTTTTAAGTCTTGATAGTCATACAGATGTGGCCTGGTGGGATTTCTCCACATCTCCTGCGCCCAACACACTCGATAGGACATCTGTGGATTTTTCTTCACCATCTAATCCTTCAAGACAACAAAGGGGAGGCTGAGGCAGGAGGATTGCTGAGTTTGAGGCCAAGCTGGGCTACAATGTAAGACTCTAGAGAAAGAGAAAGAGAAAGAGA
>NW_008378782.1:0-215 GCF_000622305.1 Nannospalax galili
ACCTTAGCAGACTATCTGAGACTTAGCCATTTAATGCTGTTTTATAGATTTATACATCCAGAAGAACCTTAGGAAATAATTTGTCTGCATATGGAAATGGAATCCTGGAGAAATTAGCTCTTGTCTCAGGTTCTAGAGCTAGTGAGTGAAAGAACTTGAATGATAGAATCTGAGTCTGAAGAACTGGGCCTCAGAAGATAAGTCTTGGCAATCTC
>NW_008378783.1:0-215 GCF_000622305.1 Nannospalax galili
CGATTAAAGCCAGTAATGGAGTTAAGACATTGCATCTCCTTCTCATGTGCTATAAGAGACATCATAGGAAAGACAGGTGAATTCAATTATAACACATTAATATGTTTGCTTCTCTAATTTAGCTTCTCCAGCAAGTTGCCATTTTCTGAAATACATGTTTGTACAATAGGTTAGTTATTTAAATTTTAGAATAAAATGGAAAGTAGTCAGAGAGC
>NW_008378784.1:0-215 GCF_000622305.1 Nannospalax galili
GCCCACAGGTTTGCTTCATTCTGGGTAGTGGGCTATGTGGAAGGCTGCCAACTTTTAAGGGGCTCAGAGCAATGAAAGGCTCTTCAGCAGATGCAAACATTTGTACTGCTTGGGCCAAAGTTCTGCTGGACCCCATGGCATAAGAGGGGTTGGAGGTAGGAGCTGTGTTGTTCTTGTGACCCTAATGGCAAACCCTGGTAAGAGAATTATAGAGC
>NW_008378785.1:0-215 GCF_000622305.1 Nannospalax galili
CCCTGGTGCAGAGTGACTCCCTGGTCTCCAATGCCTGAGAGTGAAGCAGGCGAAGAGGCCCTGGATTAAACAGAGTAGGCGAGAGCAACTCTGGAAGTGCAACCTGGCACACCCATGCTGGGCATCTCCGAGCTGTGATCTTAGGATCTTGCTTGGGAGGAGTACACAGTTGCTCAAAGTTGCTTGAGCCTGTCACTCTCTCTGTGATCTTCAGC
>NW_008378786.1:0-215 GCF_000622305.1 Nannospalax galili
TCTACACGTCAGAGGGGGCATGTGACACGACCATCAGCATGTCAGAGGGGTGGGGTGACACGACCATTTGTACCTCAGGGAGGACATGTGACACGACCATCTGCACATCAGAGGGGGCAGGTGGCAAGAGCATCCGCACGTCAGTGGCGGCAGGTGACACGACCATGTGCACGTCAGAGTAGGCAGGTGATACGAACATCTTTATGGCAGAGAGG
>NW_008378787.1:0-215 GCF_000622305.1 Nannospalax galili
GCTGATGCCCTCTTCTGACCTTCCTGGGCATTACACTAAATGGTGCACTTAGATAAATACAGGTAACACACACGCTGATAATTAACAAATAAAATATTTTTAGAAACTGTTTTGGAGGCTGGAGAGATGACTCGGCAGTTGGGAGCACTTGCCGCTCTTCCAAGGGACCCAAATTCAGTTCCCAGCACCCACATCAGGAGGCTCATAATGGCTTG
>NW_008378788.1:0-215 GCF_000622305.1 Nannospalax galili
TTCAAAAACATGGGGTAATCATGTAAGTTTTCATCCACGTTAGTACATGTTACACAGTGAGGGTGGACAATGTTAATATTATTCTGGAAAGACAGGCATAGCAAAGGACTTTCTAGTCACAATGTCATGCATGTACAGTTACAAAAATACAGTGTTTTAGGACTACTGGGATCTGAGGACTAGTCTGGCTACAGAGTCTGTACTCCTCAGTGACA
>NW_008378789.1:0-215 GCF_000622305.1 Nannospalax galili
TTATATTTTAATGCAGTAAATATTTCTAAGTGGGTATCAGACTCAACAAGTGATAGAAAACAGAATTATGCATTTCATTTTCACTCAAAGCTAGCCATAGCCAGAAGTTACAGTATGATTAAAACAAGCTAATGGTTAAACAGTTTTCATTAAAAGATAGAGTGTAAGAAAACAGATTTCATGAGTCTGATTCAATGACAGCTGTCTACAGTTAA
>NW_008378790.1:0-215 GCF_000622305.1 Nannospalax galili
GGGTTCCATGTCTGCTTTGGAGGGGCCATCCTCCCTCCTCACTTCAGTTTAACATCAGACTATACACATGAGAGGGTTGTGTCTACTGTAGTTCCCAGTTCCCATGCTTATTGGTCATACTCCACAGATGAGCACACTGTTGACCAGACCCATTAAGCTTGTACCTGTGGGAAGAATGTGCATCCCAGTGAGGCTCTGAGGCTTTTACCTGAGCA
>NW_008378791.1:0-215 GCF_000622305.1 Nannospalax galili
CCTCTCAGTGGGAGGGAACCCATGGGTGGCACTGTAAACTTAGTCAAATACACATGGCAGAAGAGGACATGGATCCTAGAGAAAACCCGATCTCTTTCATATCTCTAGACAGATGAAATTTCTTACTGTATGCTAAATATCAATCCTTATATTTATAGGCAAGGATACCATACACCACTCATCAAAGAAGCTTCTTTTTGCAACAGATGGAGGCT
>NW_008378792.1:0-215 GCF_000622305.1 Nannospalax galili
GTGCACGTGAGACACGACCATGTGCATGTCAAAGAGAGCAGGTGACACGACAATGTGCACCTCAGAGGGGGCAGGTGACACGACAATGTGTACGTCAGAGGGGGTATGTGACACGACCATGTGCACGTCAGAGGGGGCACGAGACACGATCATCTGCACGTCATAGGGGGCAGGTTACAAGACCATGTGTACATCAGAGGGGGCAGGTGACACGA
>NW_008378793.1:0-215 GCF_000622305.1 Nannospalax galili
TTTGGACATTTTGTCCCCAGTCGGTGGTGCTGTTTTGGGAGGTCTTAGAAGATGTGCCTATGCTGGAGGAATCACGCTTTGGGGACACACTTAGAGAGTTCTTAAGTCTTGCCACATCTCCAGTTGCTCTCTTGTTTCCTGTGCCTGCTTTAAGATGTGAGAGCTTAGCTTCTGCTCCACCTCCGGCCACTTCTGCCACCATGCCTACCTGTTGT
>NW_008378794.1:0-215 GCF_000622305.1 Nannospalax galili
TGTGTGTGTGTGTGTGTATGTGTGTACGTGCATATGTGCATTGCTACCTGCACATCTGCATCTGGGATTAAGTTATTGGTTGAATTTTTTAAAATCACCAGTATTCTTTCAGTTAAGTATTTGGAATGACCAATTGGGACTAAGTTGTAGTAGGGTGAAGTGTAGCTAGACCCTCAGCCCATATGATTAGGGCACAAGGCATGATCCCCAGCATC
>NW_008378795.1:0-215 GCF_000622305.1 Nannospalax galili
CTAACACTAATCCTAATCCAGGCCTAACCCTAATCTAATCCTAACTCCAAACATAACCCTAGCCCCAACCCAGAACATAGCCCTGACTGCAATGTTAATTCTATCCCTAAATATCACCCTAACCTTGAATATAACACTAGACGTAGTAGTAACCCTAACTGTGATGGCTTGCATGAAAATGTCCCCTACAGGCTCGAAGTATTTGGACATTTTGT
>NW_008378796.1:0-215 GCF_000622305.1 Nannospalax galili
GAATATTCCAGTGATAACTTACTGTATAACCTCTTTAGTTAGTCTATTGTTCTTGCAGTCCTGTCCCTCTGTCATATACTTTGTCTCAGAATAGCCAGTGATATTTTATGACCAGACTGCTTCCTGATATAGTAAAGTTGAAATTCAAAGTTTGATCTTGGAGAAACAACTGGGGATGAAAACTAGAGTGGTCCTCTGATTCGTCTACATATTGG
>NW_008378797.1:0-215 GCF_000622305.1 Nannospalax galili
AATGGATAAGATCAATTTATTCATAAGGTGAAACTATAGAATTCTCATGAATCCAAAGAGCATTGGACTTTAGGTTCCCCCCCAAAATGATTTCATTTCCCTCTGTTTGTAAGACCTATTTTAATGATTGGAATTTAAATAAATCCTCGGTCTGTATCTTTTGCTGTATCAAATATCTTATACATAATATGTATGAAATAGTTTTATTACAAAGC
>NW_008378798.1:0-215 GCF_000622305.1 Nannospalax galili
AAACTCCTAGAAATGATTAACACTTTCAGTAAAGTGGCAGATTACAAAATTGATCTACAAAAGCCTGTAGCTTTTCTATACACCAATAGCAAGGAATCAGAGGAAGAGTACACGGAAACACTCCTTTTCACAATAGCCTCAAAAATCTTGGAATAAACCTGATGAAGCCATTAAAAGCCTCTACAATCAAAACTTTAAATCTTTAAAGAAAGAGA
>NW_008378799.1:0-215 GCF_000622305.1 Nannospalax galili
CATGTGAGAATGTGTTGATGGACACAAAAATATACTTAAGCTTTCAAAAATAAGCATAGTGTATGACATCTGTCTACCACGAGGAATTGGGATTGAGTCCCCTGGGGTTTACCCCTGGCTGTTGCAGGGGCGGTAGACACAGGAAGGTTTGACAAGACTTACAAGTGTGTATAATCTTCTTTAGGTCCTTGGTGGGAACTTGAGGAAACCTCTCA
>NW_008378800.1:0-215 GCF_000622305.1 Nannospalax galili
GGCCTGTTCATTGTGCCCCAACACACAAATGGTTGCCTTTCCTGGAGGATGGAGATAGACATTCCTTGAGTGAGACAGTGAAAAATGAAATGAAACTTGTTTGTGAGTTCCTGGGTTTTTCTGGTCACCAAGAAGAGGAAGTTCAGATTGCACTAACTTGTGTAACCTAGGCTTTATATGTTCCCTGCTTATTTTGACTAAAGCAATCACCTTGA
>NW_008378801.1:0-215 GCF_000622305.1 Nannospalax galili
AATAATTTATTATTTTTATTTGATGTGTATGAGTGTATTGCTTGCATGTAGGTAAGTGCACCCATGTTGTGAAATGTCTGAGGAGGTCAGAAAAAGGCATCAGATGCCCTGGAACTGGAGTACGGACAGTTGTTAGCTGCCATGTAGGTTCAGGGAACCAACCTAGGTCTTCTGCAAGAGCAGTCAGTGCTCTTAGCCACTGAGCCATCTCTCCA
>NW_008378802.1:0-215 GCF_000622305.1 Nannospalax galili
AGGCTGTCCTTCCCCAGCTAATAATGCTCTGCTCCACCGTGGAAAGATCAAGAAAATCAGCTCTTTCTGTTTGTACCTCAGCATCAACCGTCAGGAAACTTGAAAGTCTATATTAGTGTTCTCATCTCTATGCCCATATTGCCTGAGAGAACAACTCAAGGGAGGTTTATTTAGTCCCCCTTTTCAGAGGTATCAGTTAGTTTATCATGGTAGGG
>NW_008378803.1:0-215 GCF_000622305.1 Nannospalax galili
TGCATTTCCCTAAGAATTTCAGGGTCGAGATAATTTCTGCAAAAACCATTTGGCTGAGATTTTAATAAAGGTTTCATTGAGTGTACAGATCAACTTAGAGATGTCTTCTAATTCCAGTCGTTCATTTATATTTTCCTTTGTTTTTTTAAACAACATTTTGGAGTTTAACATTCCTAAAGCTTACATACTTTTATTTAAACATATGTTTCATGTTA
>NW_008378804.1:0-215 GCF_000622305.1 Nannospalax galili
AACCACAGGGAAACATATTAGTTCAAAGGCCTCCTGAAAAATGCACATACGGTATCTATACATGAATGCATGTGTATAGCTGAAGGTCATATAATAAGAAAAACAGTGCCCGAGAGCCTCCCTTTGACCTGTTGGTCAGGGTAGTCCAAGAGACTCCCAAAATGACAGATTTTTACCATAGCTCTTGGTTCCCTCCCAGAACTTGAAGGTAAGAC
>NW_008378805.1:0-215 GCF_000622305.1 Nannospalax galili
CCCTGTAAGAGGCTGTCTTTCCCCTCCAGTAGCCAACAGTAGCCAAAAGCTCCTTAGGTTGGGTTGGGATTTCTTATGCACTTCCTCATGTCTTTGATAGGAGTTTGTCTGTTTTGAGGTTGCATGGGACTTGTGCATGCTGTCTCCATTGCTGTGAGTTCATTAGTGTAACTGACCAGCTGTTTGGAAAAGTGTTTCCTTGTAGCCATTCCACA
>NW_008378806.1:0-215 GCF_000622305.1 Nannospalax galili
CAGTTGATGGCTGCTAGGGAAGGAGAGAGTTAATTTTTGGGTGTGTGTGTGTGGGTGGGTGTTGGTGTGTTGGTAGGTTGTCCATGCTCCAGTGGATGGCTCTATATCCATGTACATGTAGAAAACACTAACTACACTTAAAGGGGCTGAAGGAGGGAAGCGGGCATGTTGTATGTGTGGGCCTATTGCAGGGGGAAGGGAAGGAAGTTAGGTAT
>NW_008378807.1:0-215 GCF_000622305.1 Nannospalax galili
GAAGCTCCCTCATGCAGCAGAGGGCCAGGAACACAAAAGGTCACAAATGGCACAGAGATGTAGAGATCAAGAGTCTGCTGAATGCTGGTCCTTGGACAGAACTCCTCCTAAATTAAACTCACCTACCTAAGGCTCAGGGACCATTGTGGAATGGCGGGGGGGATTGTAAGAGCCACCAAGGAGGTGCATGACCATATGGAAACAGAGTCCTACAA
>NW_008378808.1:0-215 GCF_000622305.1 Nannospalax galili
ACACACACACGCAAATAGGGCAGTCAAATGACTCAGTGGGCTAGATGTGGTGGTACACGACTTTAATCCAGCACTCACCTTTAATCCCAGCACTCAGGAGGCAGAGGCTGGTGGATCTGTGAGAGATCAAGCCAGCCTAGTCTACATAGTGAGTTCAAGGCCAGGTAGGGCTACAGGGAGACCCTGTCTCAAAAGAAAGAAGAAGAAAAAAAAAA
>NW_008378809.1:0-215 GCF_000622305.1 Nannospalax galili
TGAGCAACATAATTCTTCCCCCTTTAGTTTGATTTTCTTAGGTATTCACAGGACAGAACTGACTTACACAGTACAACTTCACTCAAAGTAATGATTTCTGCCCTATGAAATAAAAACGAAGAGAATAGCAAGTCAGTGCAAAGAATAGGGGAAAGTGTGTCTACGAAAGCAGTGTAATTCAAAACATGAGAAACTTTAAAAGCTCAATAATATCG
>NW_008378810.1:0-215 GCF_000622305.1 Nannospalax galili
GTGCCCTCCCTCTGGTTCCCTCTTGGTCTCACCCCATGGAGTAGGCACCTTAGGCAGTAGGGATTGGTACGTGCTACCTCAGCACCCTGCCACAGCCTTCCACATGAAGGTGAGGTCCCCCTCTGCTGGCTCCATCAGTCAGAACTGGCCACAGTGTCTGGCCACCTCACCTCCCTGGGTGCTGTCATTAGGAAGTATCTCAGTACATGAGCACC
>NW_008378811.1:0-215 GCF_000622305.1 Nannospalax galili
TGCAGGCAATACACACATCCACATAAAATAAAAATAATAAATAAATAAAATATTAAAAAACTGTTGAAAAGCTTTTTTATCCTACAACTTTTTCTCATAATTGAAAAATATAGGATGAAACATTGTTTTATATTTTATCAGTCACAGAACCTTTCAAGATAGAAGATGTCTAAGAATTTGTAATTTATAGAATATAGCATATCTGATTAGGGTTT
>NW_008378812.1:0-215 GCF_000622305.1 Nannospalax galili
CAGAAGGGCAGGGATTTCACAGAAGAAATGGTCTGTCACCCTCCGTCCACACCTGGGGGTCACCACTGTTAGAGTGGAGTGCACAAGAGAATTGGCAAAGCCACTAATCCAGCCCGCAGCAGCCATGTGGATGCATCGTCTCTGGTTCATGATGACTGGGTAGCGAAGGGGTTTGCAAATGGCAGCAAAGCGGTCAAAGGCCATGATGGCCAGAA
>NW_008378813.1:0-215 GCF_000622305.1 Nannospalax galili
TTTGTGAATACATAGTGCTGTCTCCTAAACTATGCAACAGAAGTAACAGAAAGTTATTTTTAAGGCCTATATCTGTGCTGAGAAGAAATCAGTTTTCCAGACATTTTTGAATTAAAATCAATTAACCCTTAGAAATACTAAAAGGGACAGTTTTCTTCTATCTCTGTAGGAAAAAAGAACAACAAATGCAAGTCAAGTTCCAGAGCTCACAGTGA
>NW_008378814.1:0-215 GCF_000622305.1 Nannospalax galili
TTAAGTCTTAGCCATGATGGCAAGCACCAGCAGATGAAGTTGGTGAAAATGTCCTTAATGAGGCCCTCAGACAGTCCCATAAAAACTGAGGCAGCCAAGAATAAAGTAAGTCGGATCCATCTGTAACTGGTTTCAGTGTGAGTGCTGTCATTTCCTCATACTTCATCATTATTCATCTTTTCTAACCCACTCATCCCGTACCACAACATCATGCC
>NW_008378815.1:0-215 GCF_000622305.1 Nannospalax galili
ACTAAAAAAATTTAAGGTCAAAATCAAAGACCAGTGGTACTGGGAGAAGCATTTATGTCTCTGTCATCTATATTAGTAAATAAAGTGATACTTATATACAAAGTTGTTTTTTGAAGTGTACAAGGGAAACATTAAATCACGAACATGTGATCAAATAAGTACAGTTGGAGCCCGAGGTACATTAACTTGAAGGAGTAAATTCTACCTCAAAGTTA
>NW_008378816.1:0-215 GCF_000622305.1 Nannospalax galili
ACTTAGTAGATAAGAATATGGCCTGTTTTTGCTCATATTTTCATGAAGCACATTCCTGACCAGTGTCTCCATCTCTGTAGGTTTTTCCTGATGTATCTCATTAACAAAGATGAAACGGAACACACAGGACAGGTGGGTATGCAGCGAGTGCATGTACTGTCCTCTAAAAGGATGGAGGGAGCAGTGTACGCTGCAGAGCTTGTGTGTGTCGAGCA
>NW_008378817.1:0-215 GCF_000622305.1 Nannospalax galili
CCCTCTGACATGGTGATGGTGGTGTCACCTGCCCTCTAAGACGTGCAGATGGTCATGTCACCTGCCTTCTCTGACATGCACTTGATCGTGTCACCTGCCTTCTTAGTCGTAGACATGGTTGTGTCATCTTCCCTCCTTGACGTGCACATGGTCGAGTCAAATGCCCCCTCTGACGTGCACAGGGTCGTGTCTCCTGCCCCTTCTGACATGCAGAT
>NW_008378818.1:0-215 GCF_000622305.1 Nannospalax galili
GCTCCAGTATGCCAATACTATTGCCCCATGTGCCTATATATTGCCCCATAGCGCCATCAAAATATTGCAATATGAATTCAAGTTTTCCTGTGTGACATCACAATGCTCCAATGTAAAACTATCGCCCCATGTGCCAATTTCTTGTTTCAATGTGCCATCACAAGGCTAACCTATGACTTCTCAGTATTCCTTTGTGACATCACAATACTCCAATG
>NW_008378819.1:0-215 GCF_000622305.1 Nannospalax galili
AAAACTTAAAAAAGAAATGTCACAGCAAAATCCATTATCTTATATGCTAACTAAAAATTTAATTAAAACAATTTTTTTTTAAAAAATCAAAACTATCGACTTCCCTCTGTTTCCCTGGGCAGCACAACCTGCTGGCCTCTCTCTAGGTAAGCCGATGGGCCCTCAGCACCTTGACTCCCACCAGCCTCATTCACCCTCCCATCTCCCCTGCCTGA
>NW_008378820.1:0-215 GCF_000622305.1 Nannospalax galili
AAAAAAAATTAGAGCTCATTATACTTCTTATAGGAAAAATTAAGTAAGCATTAGATAAAGCTCTGCCATAGTCCTTGGAACATACCAAGCATGTGGCTCACAGGATGCTATGTCCATATTGAAGATAGTAAGAAACAGTTGTCTTTCAAGCATTATACTTCAAGATTTTCTTTTTTTTTTTTTTTGGTCTTTTTGAGACAGGGTCTCCCTGTAGC
>NW_008378821.1:0-215 GCF_000622305.1 Nannospalax galili
TGCTGACAATTGTAGATAGTACATTCAAAGGACTTTTAACTCAATGTATGTGTTTTGATTTACTGTATAACATGGTGGTACCAAAACTTCATTTCTCATGCCTGTGCAGCAAGTACCTTAACTACTGATACAATTACTGACAGTGGCCTCCTGGCTGTAATTAACAACCAGAGACACAGAGTGATCCAATGATTAGGCCAGTAGCCTACTGCTCT
>NW_008378822.1:0-215 GCF_000622305.1 Nannospalax galili
CTGCTAAGCCATCTTATCAGCCCTATGTTTTTTGGCCCAAGTAACAGATATTTCCACAGATAATAAAGCTATACAAAATGAATTCTACCTTGGGTACATGTCTTAGCTTGGGGACTTTGCAGATCCCTAAATTTTGACCCTTACCATAGTTTCAAGATGCCCAATAACTTCAAAAGCATACTGCACAGTGTTGCCTGTCATGTCTGATATCACCT
>NW_008378823.1:0-215 GCF_000622305.1 Nannospalax galili
TAAAGTGATGTCTTCCTGTAGAACAGCTGTATTGTGAAATAAAAGTAGCCTAACTTTGCAGGTAAAATACCTAGGAGGCCATTTCAATCCATCACTGTATGATGTCGTGCATCAAGGGAAAGTTGTGAATGGGATAGCTCATGAGACAGCACATCAGTGGATTTGCCAGAGTGGGAAAGTTCAGGACGTCAAGAGGCTCAGGCACTGGAGTCTGA
>NW_008378824.1:0-215 GCF_000622305.1 Nannospalax galili
CTCTTTCACTTTGTCTCTGTCTCTGGCTGCCCTGCCTCACTCTTACAACTTGATCACATCTGCCCAAATCCTTGTTGTCATGAAAGGTATCATATTCCCAGTTCCCAGAGATTAGGATGTGGACAGCCATTAGCCTTATTTTTCTTCTTTTGACCACATAGGTTCCAATTCATCCTACATGTGAAGTGTATTCATCTGATCTCAAAATGCTACAA
>NW_008378825.1:0-215 GCF_000622305.1 Nannospalax galili
CTTATTAGCAGTCATTTGGGTCAAATGACTGACTTCCCCTAAAGTCTTTCCCTTCCTTCTTCACTGTCATCCATCAAAGACAGCAGTAGGGCACTGCCTATCACTTCAGTCAGTGATGCTTCCTTCCTAATTATTGTTTCTCATGGCTTCCATTGAGCATATCCCACAACCACGCATACAGATAGCTAGTGAGAAACCTTGGGGTCACCTCCTCA
>NW_008378826.1:0-215 GCF_000622305.1 Nannospalax galili
TCCCCCTCTGACTTAAACATGGTCATGTCACGTACCCTTTCTGACGTGCACCATGGTTGTGTCACCTACCCTCTCTGATGTGCACATGATCGTGTCACCTGCCCTCTCTGGCGTGCACATGGTCATGTCACCCGCGCTCTTAGTCATGCCCATGGTTGTGTCACCTGCCCTCTTTAACGTGCACATGGTCGTGTCACATGCTGTCTCTGCCCTAA
>NW_008378827.1:0-215 GCF_000622305.1 Nannospalax galili
GCTAACAACTGTCTGTAACTCCAGTTCCAGGGGATCCAACAGCCTCCTCTGCTCTCTGCAGGCATTGCATGACACGGGTGCACTTACTTACACGCCGGCAATACACGCATACACATAAAATAAAAATAATAATAAAATGTTTTAAAAATAAATAAATTTTTTTAAAAGTACTTCTGTAAAAGAAAATATTCTCACTAACAGAAACAGGAGAGCTG
>NW_008378828.1:0-215 GCF_000622305.1 Nannospalax galili
TCTTCCAGAGAGGTTCACAGGGTGGGGAACCATCCCCTCCCTCCACACTCCCCACACACAAACTTTCAAGCATAAGCCACAGCGGTTTGCTCTTGTTCAGAGCTTACTGTGCATTCTGTTTATGGCCATGTGGATTTCATGTCCCGTCTTTGTCTACCACAGACGCTGCTGCCTTGAGGACGCTCCTATGAGCATCCTTCCCAGGTCTAGGTGTA
>NW_008378829.1:0-215 GCF_000622305.1 Nannospalax galili
ATTAGTCAAACACCATCACCATCATCATCATCATCACTATCATCATCATCACCACCATCATCACCATCACCATAATCGTCATCATCATCATCATCATCACGATCATCATCGTCATCATCACCATCATCCTCATCCTCATCACCATCACCATCATCATCATCACAATCATCATCATCGTCATCACCATCATCCTCATCCTCATCACCATCACCATC
>NW_008378830.1:0-215 GCF_000622305.1 Nannospalax galili
ATTTTTATTTTATGTGTATGAGTGTATTGCCTGCATGTATGTAGGTGGACCCCTGTCATGCAAGGCTGCGCAATGCCGCGGAGGTCAGAAGACGGCTTCAGATTCTCCTGGAACTGGAGTTAAGGGCGGTTTGTAGCTGCCATGCGGGTGCTGGGAATCAAACCCAGGTTCTCTGCAAGAGCAGTTAGTGCTCTAACCACTGATCCATCTCTCCA
>NW_008378831.1:0-215 GCF_000622305.1 Nannospalax galili
TGTGCAGATTTGCTGCACATGGTGTGAGAGGGTTGTCTGGAGGAAGGTGATGTATCCCTTTATATGGACCTGTTTTCTCCTTGGGTGCCAGTTAGCAGACCGGCAGGTTGATAATCACATCCAGTACAAACATTTTGTTCTTGGTAGAGGCACGTGTAGGAAGTTTGTTCTAAATGGTATATGTCACTCCATTTTGAGGCTTCATGTAATTATTG
>NW_008378832.1:0-215 GCF_000622305.1 Nannospalax galili
ATCATAGTATTTAGACTTAAAAAGGAGCCATTGTCCCAGGGACAGAGCAGCCTGGGAAAGGTTTAAAGTCCCAAGCAGTGACTAATTTATGGCTAAGCTGATCAAAGACAGCCATGGTAAAAGGACCATGCATACCATTTTCCATCACTGTCTTTCACATTGCTTTCAGTGTTTCAAAGCCAAATGGACTATGCGTTCTAAGCTCAGGGTTGTCA
>NW_008378833.1:0-215 GCF_000622305.1 Nannospalax galili
CTGCCTCTGCTTCCCAAGTGCTGGGACTACAGGCGTGCACCACCACGCCCGCCTTCATTATTGTTATTTTTAAAGTAAAGAGATTTACTTACTGAGCACTTGATGTGTAGCAGACACCGCTACAAGAAATACAGGTATGTAATTTTCATTAATTTATTTTACTAAAGATTTATCTTTTTATTATTTTTTTTATTTACAGTTTTTTTTTTTTTTTT
>NW_008378834.1:0-215 GCF_000622305.1 Nannospalax galili
CCTGGAAAGGGAAAACCTTATGTGAGGAGAGTTGTCCTTCCTGGTAAATCATGTAACCAAATTTGCATTTACTAGAATCAGTAAAGATTAGGGGAGCCTTTGGAAGAGGGTTACACTTTGGGCTTTGAAGTTCTGTGGGTACTGATGTCGGTATTTGCACAAACCCCTCGCAGCATAAAAACTTCTCTTTGGTTTAGCTGTTGCTTCTGTGGAAT
>NW_008378835.1:0-215 GCF_000622305.1 Nannospalax galili
ATAATAAATATTACAATAACAGCAACAATATCAAAAGATTGCTCAGTGGGTGGAGATACTTGCTTCCAAGCCTGATGACCTGAATTCAACCTCCCAGATCCACATAGTGGAGCGGGGAACCAGCACCTGCAAGTCATTCGTTGACCTCCACACACAGCCCCATCCCCAAATAAACTAAATATTGTAAAAAATTTTAAAAACCAAAAATGAATCAC
>NW_008378836.1:0-215 GCF_000622305.1 Nannospalax galili
TCAGCCTGGGATTTCTTTCCTAGAGTGCCCAGATTCGACTGAAGATGTGGCCGGCATCTCAGGAAGCTCTCTCTGCCTACGGCCTTACGATGTATGGATAAAGTATCATTCTTTTCATTGGAAGAAACACCTGGAATCAGGATCTTATGAACTCCTGACTGGGGACAATTTTAAAGGGCAGAAATGTCCATATTTTGACGTGAATAATTCCAACA
>NW_008378837.1:0-215 GCF_000622305.1 Nannospalax galili
TTTTATATCTCAGGAAGTAGCAGGGACATAAGGAGCCAAAGTCCAGGTACAGGAAAATGTGTGCTTACCTGAGTTAGTGACTTGTGAATTAGAATCTGTAACAAGTAATTGCTGAATCCAGATCAAGGTTCCCAAGAGCACCATCACCAGGTGCTGTAGTTGTACGTCATCTCGAGCTGTGTGCAGCACTTCTCCTGCTTGAATTAGCATGTTAA
>NW_008378838.1:0-215 GCF_000622305.1 Nannospalax galili
TTCAGTCCAGGACTCAGCTGGAGGTGGACTCTACCACAATATAATGGCACACGGGGAATTCTGAGGGGATATTGAGCACCGTATATGCTCATTGAGCATGTGACAAAACAATGGGTCATGGTAATGACATAATTGCACACTGTGATGGCACAATGAAACATTGTGAAGTCGAATTGTAACATTGTGATGGCACATTGGAGCAATATAATGGCACA
>NW_008378839.1:0-215 GCF_000622305.1 Nannospalax galili
GTGTAACTAATAGTGTCCTTTTTCTTCTGGTGAAAAGAGGATCCAGTTAGCCTTTTCCTTTGCTGCTTGAAAGGACTACAGAGCTCTGAGGACTCGAGATCCTGAGGCTTACTGACAGGTAAATTTGGAGTAAGTTTCTCTAGAACATAGAGTTTTCCTGGATGAGACAGAGACCTATTTGAAGGAAGATACCACACCTAGGGAAACCCTCTTGA
>NW_008378840.1:0-215 GCF_000622305.1 Nannospalax galili
AATTCCTACCTTGGCTTCTTTCAATGAAGGACTGAAACCTGTAAGCCAAGTAAACCCTTTCCTCTCCTAAGTTGTTCTTGGTCACCGTTCTATCACAGCAACAGAGAAGCAAAGTAAAGCTCAGAACTATTGCAATTTATGTATTAGTCTTCCTGTTCAACAACCCTTGAATTTTATGATAAACATTCCTTTGTTGACAAAGAATATTTACTTTT
>NW_008378841.1:0-215 GCF_000622305.1 Nannospalax galili
AGTGATGGAAAATGGTATGCATGGTCCTCTTACCATGGCCATCTTTGATCATCTTAGCCATAAATTAATCACTGTCTGGGACTTCAACCACCTCGCCCAGGCTGCCCTGTCCCTGGGACAATGGCAATCAGCAAGAAATGCTCAAGCTAATGTTGATGTGACAATTGACATGACATGCTTAAGGGTGAAGGTCAATATGCTGATGCTGAGGCACA
>NW_008378842.1:0-215 GCF_000622305.1 Nannospalax galili
CATTCCTCTTTCTACGCACTTCTGAGAATACCATGCCTAGCCTTAATTCCAGAACACATTGTCCACTCTCTGAACCTTTTCCCACTGCTCCAGATACAAAAGTTGTCATTTCTGTTAGGAAGGGACTGTTCTTCAAAGCAACTCCTCCAAGTTAGACGAGCTATTGGCCTTCCCATCCTAAGAAAAAATGTCATTAATTTCTCCAGCCAACCATC
>NW_008378843.1:0-215 GCF_000622305.1 Nannospalax galili
AACTCAGTGCAAATTTGTTTAACTCCCTTTTCCTCCTCCTCCTTCATGGGATGAAGAGCTAGGAATGCAGTAAGCAGAAAAGAGCAAAGTTTAGACAGAAGAAAATGAAAGCAGCTTTATGCTTTTATATGTGTACCTGTACCATGAATACTCCATGTGCACTAAACATTTTGTCTAGATCTGTTTTGTGCCCTTCTTGTCACAAGCAAGGTGTC
>NW_008378844.1:0-215 GCF_000622305.1 Nannospalax galili
CCCAAAGTGGAGGTTATGGGGGATGGTGGAAGGGCCCAAAGTGGAGGTTATAGAGGATGCTGGAAAGGCCCAAAGTAGAGGTTACAGGGGACAGTGGAAGGGCCCAAAGTGGGAATAGGAGAGGGGAAAGAGAGGGGGAGGAGGAGAATGAACAAAAACGAATTTTGTCTGAAAATGCTGTAATAAAACCTAATGTGTGTATTCTAATTTTTAAA
>NW_008378845.1:0-215 GCF_000622305.1 Nannospalax galili
CATGGCAGGGAGGCCTGGTGGCTGGAGGTGGTTGGAGCAGGAGCAGCAGAAGTTAAGCTGTCACATCATCACACAGGCACAGGAAGCAAGAGCGTGACTAAAGATCTGACAAGGCTTTAGAACTCTCTAAGACCACTGATCTACACATTTAATAATTGTTTTCTTAACATATATTCATTGTCCATGGTATGGATTTTAAGAATATTTCTAAAAAA
>NW_008378846.1:0-215 GCF_000622305.1 Nannospalax galili
AATGTTATTGAATAGGTTAATGCTGTCATAATGAAATGCTTCTTTTAATTAAAAAAATATTTAAAAAAAAAGAATCTTACTAATTAGACCAGACTGGCCTCAAATTTGTAATCCTCCTGCCTTAGCTTCTTGAGCGTCAGTATTCATGTTTTATTTATATACTTAAATAAACTAGTAACTATCTGAAGTTAATTGAGTGTCAAGGGACTAACAAA
>NW_008378847.1:0-215 GCF_000622305.1 Nannospalax galili
AGGCCATTTCCTAGGAACTAGGAACTATTGGCAACTGATTAGTGCTGGGTGAGGGAGAGTAGATCATCTTTAAGGGAGAGACTCTAGATAGACTGACTAGTCTCCAGTGGACGAACTTGCACTGAAGGACATCTGGGCACAAATGCTTGACTGGAAAGGACTTAACATATATGACAGAATGCATGAAATTTGGTGTGTGTGGGGATATGGGGTGG
>NW_008378848.1:0-215 GCF_000622305.1 Nannospalax galili
CCGGTGGAGAAGGGCGTCTCCTGTACTGAGACCATGTCCTGGATCCACACTAACGATCTCAGCTGTGGAATGAGGATCACTAAAACACAAGCACCCGGAGCTACAGGTGCATTATCTGCAAAGAGCACTGAGAGGTCGGTGAGTCCAAGCTCAGGGCTGTCCAGACAGGAACAAACTCTGCACAGATAAAATCAATCAGGGCTTGGCAGTGTCCC
>NW_008378849.1:0-215 GCF_000622305.1 Nannospalax galili
TACCTTGGGCTCCCTGATGAACTGTGACCTGGGAAATGTAAGACAAATAAAGCCTTTCCTCCCCAAGTTGGTATTGGTCAGAGTCTTTTGTCACAGGAATGAAGAAACAAAGGCTAGGACAGAAATTGGTACCAGGAGCGGGATACTGCTGTGACAGGCCTGGGGTTGGAGGATTGTGGAAGCATTTGGAACTTTGGGCTGGAAAAGCCATTGAG
>NW_008378850.1:0-215 GCF_000622305.1 Nannospalax galili
TGGTACCATGTGAGGTGGGAATGGGGGCACTCTGAGCGCACCCTGCTTAAGCGGCATGCCTCCAGAAGACAAAACTGCCACCATGTCCCTGAGAAACCCTCACTCTCAGGCCACCATGCCAAAGCGTCTCGCTACTAAACTACAGCCTTGGAAGAACTAACACCCATGTGCTCCTTCCCCTGTTCTCAGATTACAAAACATGCTTGTTGTAGACC
>NW_008378851.1:0-215 GCF_000622305.1 Nannospalax galili
TGTCAACTTGACACACCTGGGTTGAGGGAGCCTCAGTTGGGGAATTTCCTTGATAGGGCTGGCCTTGGCCATGTCTGTGGGGCATCTTCTTGACTGTTGTGATGTGGTAATCCCAGCCCACTCTGGGGAGTGCCACCCCTGGCCAGGCAGGCCTTTGTTGTGTAAAAAAGCAGGCTAAGCAGGAGCCAGGTAAGCAAGCCAGTAAGCAGCATTGC
>NW_008378852.1:0-215 GCF_000622305.1 Nannospalax galili
CATCCACACTAACAAGTACACACACACACAGACACACACACACACGCACACACGCACGCACGCACGCGCACACGCGCACGCACGCACGCACGCACACGCGCACACACACGCGCACGCACGCACGCACACGCGCACACGCACACGCACACAGACACACACACACGCACAGACGCACACACACACACAGACACACACACACACACGCACACACGCGC
>NW_008378853.1:0-215 GCF_000622305.1 Nannospalax galili
CTGCTATCTAGAAAAAGAATACTATCTCCTTCAATCTAGAGGGGTGATAAGCAGAGCTACCGTAGGCCTGGGGGCATCTCTCGAAACTTTTAGGCTTAGGAGAGATGCAGGAGAAAGGTCCCTTAAACAGTTTGAGATTGTCAAATGCTTAGCAGCAGAGGATTGTGAATGAAAGGCAGTGTTTTCTTTCTTTCTTTTTTTTTTTTTTTCAAACT
>NW_008378854.1:0-215 GCF_000622305.1 Nannospalax galili
GTCACCTGCCCCCTCTGATGTGCAGATGATCGTGTCACCTGACCACACTGATATGCAGATGGTCGTGTCACCTGCCGTCTCTGTCATACACATGGTCGTGGCAACTGCCCTCTCTGACGTGCACAAGGTCATGTCTCCTGCCCTTTTTGACGTACAGGTGATCATGTCACCTGTTATCTTTGACGTGCAAATGGTCATGTCAACTACCTTCTCTG
>NW_008378855.1:0-215 GCF_000622305.1 Nannospalax galili
TACTGCTGTGAGCAAGCCAGCTTTGTATCTGTGTTTCTAATATCAGCTTTAACCTACAAAATACCAGCTTTTGTTTGAATGAGAAATGCCCCACTAGGCCTAAGTGCTTCAAAACTTGGTCCCCAGTTGCTGTTGCTATTTGAAGAGATTTAGAAGATGCCACATTACTGGAGGAAGCCTGTCACTGGGTGTGGAGTTCACAGCCTAACCCCAAA
>NW_008378856.1:0-215 GCF_000622305.1 Nannospalax galili
AACTTTTTGAACATTGGCATGACACAAATGCCACCCTGTAAAACTTTGTTTCATGCAAAAAATTGCTAACAGTATTTGAAGTATCCTTCTGCCAATATGTATTAGCTGTAGATGAAGTTATGAATATTGTGTTTAGGTTTTGAGCCCATCCCCAAGATATGCACACACATATTTTTCTTCCCAAGCATTTTAGGTAAGTGATAATCAACTTGTAT
>NW_008378857.1:0-215 GCF_000622305.1 Nannospalax galili
TAGTAGTTGCCATCTGTTGAAAAAAGAAGCTTCTTTGATGATGGGCATGAGGTATATTTGTCTGTAATTATAAGGATGTATATTTAGCATAGAGTAAGAAATTATGTTGTCCTATAGATGTGGCATAAGTAGCTTTTTCTCTAGGATCTATGACATCTCCAGCAATATATTTGACCGTATTTATACTACTTCACATGAGTTCCCTCCCATTGAGT
>NW_008378858.1:0-215 GCF_000622305.1 Nannospalax galili
CTTGCAGAAGCTGCTCCTGATGGTCTGAGGACCACAGGTGGAGAGTCACTGTGTAGATAAGCCATGGATTTTGAGAGGCTAATAAGAAAATTAAACATCTATTAATGTGATTATTTAAATTCAGAATTCTAGAAAAATATAAAAAGTGTTTACTATTATCCTTAAAATCGAGATGTGCATAACTAATTTCAGAGAAGACTCATCTCTTTTGAAGA
>NW_008378859.1:0-215 GCF_000622305.1 Nannospalax galili
ACTACAGGAACCAGGATAATGGAAAGGAACAAGGGAGGTAAAGGAAAAGAAGGAACCTGAAAGAGAAAAGCAGTAGGAAACAGGGATTAATAATGGAGATATGGATAAAAATTGGATTAGTTTAAGGAAGTGGGGAGGGAAGGTTATGCAAGGAACCTCGGTGGTAAAGGGAAAGAATGAGCTCAAGAGAGGTAGGACCATAGGAGAAGGGTATT
>NW_008378860.1:0-215 GCF_000622305.1 Nannospalax galili
CAGGCAAAGAAGTCTTCCGTGATTTCCTTGATCATCACAGGTGTTTAGATCCCTTTGTCCAAGGCGTAGGGTGCATGCAGGCTCTGCAGAGGCCCCCAGGCCCCCAGTGTTCTGTGAACCCCTTGTTCACTATGTCATTTCTTCTGACCTTTTACTTCCAGAGATGTTTGCTGTGACTGTTTGTGTCCTTCTCTTGGGCTGTAAGGATCTCGTGG
>NW_008378861.1:0-215 GCF_000622305.1 Nannospalax galili
TTTATTTGGAAAAGAAAATAGAAAGCTGTGCTATAGAAGAAATTAAATAACAAACCATTTCTTTAAATTTTCTTGTAGCAAAGTTCTCTTCATCATGGTGCACAATATTACCATTAGCAACAGAAACAAGAGATCAGACACATTAGAAATCTGACATGCATAGGGCCTGTAAATATGGTCAAATCTTAGTTTTTATTGTAATGTTTAGACATGGA
>NW_008378862.1:0-215 GCF_000622305.1 Nannospalax galili
ATTCAGAATATACAAAGTACTATTACAACTCAATAAAAAAAGATATAAAATCCAATAAGATTTGAACAGTCACTTCACAAAGAAGGAAAAAAGAAGAACCAAAAGGAATCCAGAAAGGCAAAAAGCAATTAAAAGATGCTCAGAAAGGTGAGATGGCTCGTTGGGTCAAGGCACTTGCCACCAAGTCTGATGACCTGTGTCCAATCACTGGGACC
>NW_008378863.1:0-215 GCF_000622305.1 Nannospalax galili
TTTGATCTCTTCTTTTCCAATTATTACTTTTTAAATTTCTTTCATCTTATTGCTCCTGGGGTCCAGAAAATGTGCTGGCACCAGGCTGCCTAGAGGCTGTGCAGCCCAAGAAAGTAAAGGGAGGTGAGGGCAGGAACAGGCCCAGAGGGTTCCTGGGTTTGGAAGGGAGTAACTGGGTTGGTCCAGATGCAGAGGATCAGGAAGCAGTGGTGGCT
>NW_008378864.1:0-215 GCF_000622305.1 Nannospalax galili
AACCGATAATGACTAGTAATAATCAGATACATACAGATTACAGATGCAAGTTCCGACATCTCAGTAGCAAAAACAATGAGTCTGTCTGCAAGTAACAATATAGTCTAAAATGTAGTAGAGATCTTTTTTAAAGTTTAAAAACACATCCAATTTTATGCCTTACAGGGCTTATAGTGCAATCAATAACATATAACTATATTAATTAAACTGTGAAC
>NW_008378865.1:0-215 GCF_000622305.1 Nannospalax galili
CCTATTCAGCTGAAGGCAAAGCCAGAGGCAGGCCAAACTGCAGTGATAGCCTGTCTACTAAGGCAGCCCCTGGGCAGAGTGAGTCCCAGACATCCCCAGAGGGACAGATGAGGGAAATTTTGCGTGAGCACCTACTGTGTGCCAGGGAGAAGCCTGGAGGGGAGCAGAGTAGTGAAAATATGTGAGCAATTAAGGCTTCTGGGCCTCGTAGTGAT
>NW_008378866.1:0-215 GCF_000622305.1 Nannospalax galili
AAGTAGAGCCAAAGATTAAAGGGATCAATATAATTCTTCAAGAGTCCATGTTTGTAGCTAAAAGCTACATAATTAGAAATTATGCCAGACAGGAGATACCTTCCTTTGAGTTGTTGGCCATCATGTCCCAAAAGACTCCCAGACAGTAACCCAGCACAGAACTGGGTAAAGGAACAGCAAACCCCAATCTTATCTAAAGGAATATTGGCAACTGT
>NW_008378867.1:0-215 GCF_000622305.1 Nannospalax galili
TCCAGATAAGGTCAGGCAGAGAGCAGGAAGACCCTGCTGAGAAAGGGAGTCTTCCATACAGCGATGAGCTCCTTAGAGCTATTCGGACATGGTGGACTGCAATCTTAGCAGCAGGGTACCCTAACAGGTGTGTATGTTGAGGTCAGAGGACAACTTGTGGGAGTTGGTTCTCTCTCCACCATGTGGGACCCAGGAATTAAATTCAGTTGTCGGGC
>NW_008378868.1:0-215 GCF_000622305.1 Nannospalax galili
GTCAGAGAAAGAATGAACCAGGTTGGTGGGATCAGTTCCCTTGGGAGAAAGCAGAAGGACCAGGCAGCAGGGGTCAGTGTAGCCAGACCAGAGATCAGAGCATCTTGCATAAAGTGCCTGAGGTGGGCTGGGGTCATAGGTGTGCACCACCACACCTGACTTGTTTTTCATGCTTTGAGGAAAGGTCTTGTTCTGCAGCCCAGCCTGATCTACAA
>NW_008378869.1:0-215 GCF_000622305.1 Nannospalax galili
ACACAAACTTCCAAAAGCTTCACTGTCACTAGAGATGTTCTTCTAATTAGACAAAATCAAAGGGGGAGGTGGGACTCCCCTCCCACCATCCCAACAGCCGGGTAAACTAAGAGACTCGTCCCTAATCCACCTGCTAAGAAGTTGGTTAGAGGAAAGCTGAGCCTAGAGGTACCTGGCTGACTGGTAGGCAGGGCCTTTACTTTGGTTTTGTCTTT
>NW_008378870.1:0-215 GCF_000622305.1 Nannospalax galili
TCTGCAACCCTTTACACTACGATGTAGTTATGAGACCACAACGCTGTCTGCTCATGCTGCTGGGTGCTTGCACCATCTCCCACCTGCATGCCCTGTTCCGTGTCCTACTCATGTCTCGCCTATCATTCTGTGCCTCCCATGTCATTAAGCACTTTTTCTGTGATACACAGCCTGTGCTAAAGCTGTCCTGCTCTGACACATCCTCCAGCCAGATC
>NW_008378871.1:0-215 GCF_000622305.1 Nannospalax galili
TGCACATCAGAGGGTCAGGTGACACTACAATCTGCCCGTCAGAGGGTGCAGTTGACACGACGATATTTATGGCAGAGAGGGCAGGTGACATGACAATGCGCACGTCAAAGATGGCAGGTGCACGACCATGTGCTCGTCAAAGAGAGCAGGTGACAGGACCATGTGCACGTGAGAGTGGGGAGGTGAAACGACCATGTGCACATCAGAGAGGCAGG
>NW_008378872.1:0-215 GCF_000622305.1 Nannospalax galili
TACAGGTTGCTACCAGTACTCTTGATTACCCTCCATAACTTGAGAGTAAGACCCTACTGTAGAAGATACCGTATACTTGAGTTGTAGGACATGGACAATTCAAGCTGGTACTGACCTCAAACCTTCATCTCTACTGGCTAGCTTTCATAGTGCTGGAAGATGCTATGCAAGCAACTGGAAAAGTAATCATCAATCTTACCTATCTGTAAACCCTG
>NW_008378873.1:0-215 GCF_000622305.1 Nannospalax galili
AGCTCATTAAACAACACTCCTTACATCTCAAGTATTTAGCCTCTGGTAGCTACAGCTTTCCGTCTCTTTGATTTTGCCTCTTTTAGGTGCCTCAGATAACTTACTCTGTATTTGTTTAAGTCATTCAATATGTGTCGTAGCTGTCTGTCTCATTTCACTAAGCACAGTGATTTGGAGCTTCACCCAGATGGCAACATGTATCCGAATTCCATTCC
>NW_008378874.1:0-215 GCF_000622305.1 Nannospalax galili
ATTCAACCTAATAGGTGTGGGGAATGGGGATCAGATCCTGTGTTCCCACAGTTCCCCTTCCTCAGATGTAGGGTGTGTACCTATTACCAAGCCTCCTCAGGCAGACAGAAGAGGCTGCCTCATTGTGTACCAAAAAGAAGAAAATTTCACTTCTAGAAGATGAAGTTTCAGAAAACTTGAAATAGTTACAAATGCAAACATTTAAGAAGCAGATG